>NW_006912970.1:27978-66835 GCF_000585535.1 Cladophialophora psammophila CBS 110553
TATTCAGATTGTTACTAGGAACCCTAACCCAGTTAGGCCCCAGTAGGATCTCTAACACTATAATAGAGTTAAAATTAATCGCGGTACACGGGAGAAGATTAATAGTATCTATATACTAGCTTCTAAGCTTTAATAAAAAGAAACCTATAGAGCTATCTATTTAATGGAGTTAAGTTCGTTACACTATTTATATCCTAGAGACATTTATCTTCTATGGAAAAAGTTAAGACTAAGAAGTCATCTATATTTATTATATCTTCGAGGACGCTATATAATCTTATGAATCGACGATAGATTTTCTAGCTCTCTATTAATTAATTACTTAGTTTTCTCTTTTTTCTTTATAAGTTTTATATAAACCTATATAACTTTCGTATATATTTTAATATTCCGAGTTATACTTTTTCGCTGCTTCTTCGCCGTCTCTATCTATTTCATTACGAAGAAAAAAGAGCTTAAGCTTAAATTCGCTTCTTTATACGTTTCTTTCTAAATTAAGTCTTAGAGATATTATCGAAGATACGTAAGCTTTTAGTTATTCTTAGTAGCGTTTATAGCGGCGGTAAGAGTCTCGGTGACTCTAGCTATAATAGCTTCCGTAGCGACGTTCACCGCGGTATTATAGACACTTTCGTTAATAATAATAACACTATTAATAAGGTTAATAAATTTAATAAGAATAAAGTTAGTATACTTAATGGTAAAGAAAAAAAAATAAATTTAGAGAAAGAAAGAAGAAAAATATATTTAGTGAAAGATATAGTGAAGGCGATATCTTCTTCTACGAAATAATCTTCGTCTTTCTTCTTTACCCGAGTGACCTCTATAGTAGTAGGAGTATCGTTAGTAAGGGCGTTATTAATTAAGTTAATAGTAGCTTTCTTACGTAAAGTGACGGCTTTATAAATCTCGCTTTATAGATAAATCTTAACTTAGAAGGTATTAGTATACTACTATATCCTTAGTGCTCGGCGTTACGACGGTAAATAAGGCGATATTCGACACTAAACTAAATATCTTATAACTATCTTTTTATTTATTATATATTCTTCTTAAAATATATTCTTCTTCGTCTTCGATAGCTAAGAAGAACTTAAAATATAATTAATTATTCTTCTTTACTAGTGTGCCGCTTAAAAGGCTCATTAAAGCGAGCTATTACGCTCTACGCTTTACTTTCTACTTACTTTTATCTTTAAACTTACTAATATTTATTAAGACTATTTCTCTTACCAATCTAATCTATACGTAAATATAATTTATATTAATATTCTCTTACTATTATCTTCTCTATCTTTACTTCGTATATATTTAGCGAAAAAGAGACCTTATTTACGTACTTTTAAATCTTAATCTTTAGAATTTAAGATTTAAACTCTCTATTCTTATTCTTCTCTCTACTTATATAATCTTCTCTAAGTATATACTCTCTATATCTCTCGAGTTATACTAAATACTATCTTATTATTAATATAGCGAACGATACCGATAATTCTATAATTACGAGCGGTGCGTAAGTTAATAATTAACTTCCTTAAACCTAGAAATAGATAGATAAATATCTAACTAGTTTACTAATTATCTCTCTAATCGAGACTCTTACTTCTCCTATAGCTAAGATATAAGTAAACGAAACTAACTCTACTACGCCTATAGTCGAGACTTCTTCTTCTTCTTTAGCTAAGATATAAGTGAATAAAGACTTAGATAACTTGATTTCATTTATCGTTAAGATCTTAGTCGCTCCTCCGCTAAAGACTAAGTTACTTTTATCTTAAGTTCAGTTAAATAACCGTTAAGAAGAGTCTAATACTATTAAGATAGTCTCTTCATTCGATGAGCTAATTTAATTAATATACGACTTCTCTACTATCGATTTATTATTTATAATGAAGAATATAGATATTAATATCATCGTATCCGCTTATTCCGAAGTTACCTATATTAGTACGCTTTATATATAGAATAATAAGAAGCTTTATTACGATAAGAGCTATTTAACTAGATTTACGATTAATCGTTATTAAAGTTATATTTACGTCTATATTTCTCACTAGAATAGACGTATAGATTATAAAGATAATATCGTAATATATATCGGTCTACGCTTCCTATATATCGTATTCTCCACCCCGGGAATCTTGAAGTTTCTTAGAAAGAGATTCTAATATCTAGAAGAAGTATTTAATAAGCTTAGTTATTACGAAATACTTTTACTACTTAATCTTAATATAATAGCTATTAAAAATATCTTAGTTCTAAATCTATATTAATCTCTTATTATACTTAAGAACTATCTCGAACTCGCCTAGAATACGAATCTTAAGCTTAAAGTCTATATCTATACGTTCGGAAATAAAGATATTATCGCCTAAAACCTTATAGCTTTATAAGAAGCTATAAAGTACGAAGAGCCTTAAATCTACCTAAGTCGTTAAATCCATTTTAATAAACGTCGCTTTCTCATTTAGTATAACGAATTTATTTCTTCGGGAAATCGTTCTATGTATTTCTAAATAAAGGAACGAACTATCTTCTATAATTTAGCTAAGTACTTAATCTTTATATACATCGACGACTTAGAAGAGTACGAGAAAAATAAAATAAAGTTAAAGATATATAAGTATATCACGACTTCTATCTTTTTAATACGCGTCTCTAGAGACGGTGACCGTATATATCTTAGTCTTTTCGAGATACTTAACGATGCGACGTATCTTTAAGAGAGTTAGATTATTAACGTTATACATTACGAAATAGAAAACTTTATAATTAGTCTTCGTACCGTCGTCATCGCTCTATTATCTAGTATTCTACTAAAGTTTACGATCGTTTAGCTTAGTATAAGTTAAGATACGGAGGCTCGGAAGTTTTATTTAGATCTATTTAAGATCGATTCTAACTAAGTTCTATTACTTCCGACTAAAATATAGTTTATCTCGATTAAGAAAATTTAGAAAGTTCGATCTATCTTTACTAAGTTAAGTCTTATATTAAGTAATAAGTCTTATCGTCATTAGATCGCCGGTCTTACTTTATTTTATCTCTCTTATATAATATCGCTACGCGATTCGAGATTTAAAAAAGTATATTATCTTATTATTAATAATAATATTATTTACGTCGATTTCTACGATATCTACTCGTTTTTTACTTACGTAGTAGTTAGTATTAATAACTATATAATCGATCTTAACGAGAAATAAAAGTAAACTATTTAATTCGCTCGTAACGTATCAGCTAGCTTCGTTATTATATAGAGACTCCTAGATATAGGTAAGTCTTACGTTACTTAATATCTCGTATAGCTATTTATTATCGCGAATAGAAGAGATAGTTAGATCTTATATACCGCTACTTTTAATGACTATATAGACTCTAATATCGTCGCCTTCGATGAGGAGATTCGCAATATATAAAGTTAAAATAGATAATACGCGGTATATATTCATTCCGTCGAGACCGAGATAAATATCGCGCGATAAGCGGACCTTTTAAGACGCGATAAATCGAAATTTACTCGTTCTAACCCGGTATTTACTCTCGACGACGAAGTGAGTAATATAATTAAACTAATGAATATATCGTCTATTATATACGAGGTCTATAAAGCTTAGTATAAGTAGTCTATTTCGTTAATTTACGATTCTCGCGTCACCGTATAAGGCTTTCGTCTCTTCATTAACTTCCGCCTTATATAACTTATCGGTGTATATTCTAAAGAAGAAAAGAATAACCCGATAGACTCTACGAAATAAGATATAGAAAAGATTACGTTACTTAAGGAGATATACGATTAGTTTTCTATAGATATATAATTTAATCTAAAATAATCGCTATAGTTCGCCTTCTTACTCCGCGAAGATCGACGGATCGTTCTAAAGAGTATCGTCGTCATCTATACTACTTTAGTACTCGCGTCTAAAACTAAGGTCTAAAGTATATATACTATTTAGATCGTAGCTATAATAATCGACGAAGTAGTATAAATATCGAAGTAAGTGACTACGACTCTCTTCGCTTTCTATTCTTAGGCTACGTTAAGAGCTTACTACGGCGATACTTAGTAGCTCTCGATACTCATTAGAGATAAGGCGATTTCTACTTTCTTTAAGAAGCAGTATATATACTCTTAGATAGTCCGTTTAATTAACGCTAGTATTCCCTTCGTCTTTCTCACTAAATAGTACCGTATAGCGTCTAATATCTCTCGTATAGTTAGTCGATTTAAGTATCGTAAGAAGCTAGTTAATAATCGATGTATAAGGTTTAAGAAGCGACCTTAGTAAGCGAGTCTTCGTTAATGAAATAAGATTTAATACGGCCGGAAGCGTACTCTTATTTATCTTAATATTCGCTTCTTTTCTTCATAAAGACCATCGAACCCAGAAAATATAGCTTAATTCTAGAAGAAGTAGCTTAAAAACGTTTATGAAACTTATATTATCCCGGGCGGCTCGCGCGTTAATAAAGTCTTCGTTATTGTAGATATTAAACTAGCTAAAAAGATAATAAATATAATATCTAGTGTATAAGTCGCTATTATTATAGAATACAACGCGTAATATCGCCTCTATCTATATATAAAAACTAAACTTATATATACGGATAATAAATATTTTACTTTAGTCGTTATAATTATCGATAAATATTAAGAAATAAAGTTTAACGTTATCATCATCGACTTCCTCGTGACCGATACTCTTAGTTTCCTAGCTAAATACGCTCGCGTTAACGTTGAAATAAGCCGTGCTCGCTTCGCATTATACGTCTTAGATAATAAGGAAGTATTTATTTAAAGTAAGGCCGTAAGTTTAAGGAGAATTTAGTTTAAAATTCTTTAAGTTAGTATTAAGATTAAGATTAATTCTCCTTAGAGCAGCGAATATTTTATCGCTATAGACTTCTTCTTACTTACCGATATTAATTTAGTTCGTATTCTTCGAGACAGCGTTATATCGAGCCTTCTAAATATACCGAATAATATTATCTTTTTCTTTAGTAAGAATAACGAAGTATAGATAACTAATTAAGATTAGAAGTCTAAATAAGTAAAAGATATAGAGTGGTAAAGAAATCGATACTAAAAACTTATTAACTTAGTATAGAGTGTTATTTTCGCGTATTTCTTTAGTAAGAGATAAAATTAAATATATTAATTAGTACTAAGTAAAAAGAAGTAACGTAGTTTCAACGATATTCGAGTTAAAGTTATAGATATAGATAGATATAGTTAGAAATAAGTAGAATAAGCTAGAAGAGAAAGTCTATTCTCTCTAAGTAATAATAATCTTACTTTTCTATAGGGCTCCCGCGTATAAATAAATCTTTAGCTTAACTACTATATTTAAGATTACTAAGCGTTCTTCCGTAGTATACTATAATCTCTTTAATATCTATAATCGAAAAGAAAATTCTTTAATTCTCTCTCTCTTTCTCCTTCTATTTAGTAAGAATAACGATACCGAAACTAGACTATTCGACTACTTCGCTCATCGTATACCCTTAACCTCCGTAAATAGATTCGAAATCTAAGGAACGAGTGAAAAGTATTATAGATATTAAATCGCGTTAGGGCACTTCGAATAAGAAATATAAGATAATATATAATATATTTTAAGAAGTATTATAAGAGTCTAGTATACTAGATAAATATATTTAAGAAGTAGCTACTTAATGCGCCGTAAATAAGGTCATCGATAAAATACTACGTAAACAATAGTATCGGAATACTCTTAGAAAGATAAATTTAGAGACGGTATAGAGCGATCTACGCTACTTAGCGCTATAGCTAAGTCGTAATTATCGGAGACGACTATAGCGAAATAAAAGAAGATAAATATACGACGTAATTATACGCGCACATTCCGTAACTAGACGAAGCTTAATAGAGTTAGTAAATAGAATTACGACGAATGGTTTTAGTTTAAACTTAAACGAATCGTCCGATGAATTAATACCAGTATAACTAGCTAAATAGAAATTATTTAAAGAACGAGCTAAATCTATAACGTTAACGATAGCGATATAGTAGAATATCGACTATTTCGATATATAAATTATCGTTATAAAACGATAAGAGAAAGAGAGAGCGAGAATATATCGTCTCGAGAAATTCTCTTTAACTCGAAGCTATAACTATATAAGTCCTTTAGAGAATCTATAGTTCGTATAATTTATAAATATTCTAAACGCGAATTTTATATTTATCTCTAGTCGCGATATACTTAGCTATAATTCTACTAGTACGGGGAAGATCTTAGTATTGAACGAGAGAGTGTAGAAGGCTACGTTATAGAATATACATAGCTAAGGCTAGCGATATTTTAGATTTTAACTATAGCGTATAGAGTAATCTAAAGAGAGATAAACTATATTATAGAGACTATACTAAGAAGATAAGATAGAAGAGTATAAATTATAATATAGTAGAAACGGCTAAATCGAGTTAGATTTAGCGCGGCTAGACTAATTATAATAAGATTAGATATGAATATATTAATAGACGCGTTATAGCTTTTATTTTAATTCTCTTATTCTTCTCTTTATTCTTATCTTCTCAGATTAAAATATCCCTTACTACGAGACTTTTAGAGAAGCACGAGTACTTATTTAATCTCTAGCTCTAACCGAATATTTTAGATTACTAATAACGACTATTATCTTTTTCATTATAGTATAAAATAAAATAAAGATAAGACGCGGTAAAGAGAATCGTAATATAGTATATAATATTAACTTAAGATATATAGCTACTAATTTAGAAAAAGAAGAAACCATTATAGCGATAAGAAGAAGATAAATAGATACGTACACTAAATCTTATACCACTAAGTCAATATTAGAATTAAATACGTAGTCCTTAGCGTAGCTCTCTTATAAAAGTTACGTAGAGATACGAATTAAATTCTAATATTCACTAAGTACGTACTTTTTTTCATTATAGTCGTAATTTAAGATAATATATAGAGAACCCTATATTAATATAAGTAAAAAGAAACGTCGAGTTAAAAATAACCGATCGAGTAATCGGTTCTCTAATAATCTTCTTACTTCTATACGCTCTCGAGATCAAACCGAAAGACGTATTAAACCATCCTAAAGAGATTTATTATCGGTTAAAGAAGATAGTAATTTTAGTTTTAAGAAAGAGAATAAGTATTTCTAAGTTACTAATAAAGAGAAAGAAGTATAGATAATACTATCATCGAATCGAGGAAAAGTTATAATAAGAGTGATAAGTATATCTTCTTATAAGAATATTATAGTTAGATCTTAATATAACTAGCTTTATCGTATTAAATCTAATAAGATAATTATTCGCGAATAAAGACTTTAAGATATTTAACGTATATTTAGTTATAATCTATAATAATTCGTAGTAAGTACAATATATTATCCGACGCGTATTTCCCGAGTAGTCTCTCTCGAAGACTTCTCGAGATATAGAGTTCGTTAGGCGATAATATTATATCTAGGTCTTCTAATATAGAATAGATTTTATATCGCTTTAGTTTAGTTCACGACGATAAGTACTTAATATCTTCCTTAGTAAATATATTCTTTACCGATCGTTTAAGTTAAAGATATAATCGTAAGAAGAAGAGACGGAGAGAATTATAAAACCGCGATCTTATATTTAATGTTAAGAGATAAAACCATTCTAATATATTCGAAGATACAAAACGACGAGAAAAGTTCTCGTCTTCTAAAGACTATATTAAAATAATTAAAGCGTATAAGAATTTAATAGTTACGCGAGTCTTATCCGAGAACGATATAATAGATAAGAGAAATAAGCGTAGATATAATACGTAGATAAACGCGAATATAGAGTTCGAAGAATCTCTAATTTAATAAGTCTAAAATAATATTTATAAGAATAAAAGAACATTTTAGATCGCTTTATCTCTTAGAGTACTATCGAGTCCGTATCTAGTGAAGGCTAGAAAGATATCTTAACTAGTAATTAAGAATATCTACGCGTTCGTTAACTATCACCACTAGATACGGAATTACGTTAATAACTATCGCTCTAAAGTTATACAACGTATACGCGAAGAGATACGATGGCTTTTCGTCGTCGATGATTCAATGGGTACGACGAAAGAAAAGGTATAGTTTCTACTAAACTATAATCGCTTTATATATAGACTAGACTTTACCGGAGAAGAAGAGATAGATATTAGTATCTAGTGCTATATATATATTAACTCGGAAATAAGCGAATATAACGAACCGATAGACGTCGAAGAGCATTATTCGATTAATTAATAGAGTCTTCTAGATTAAGGTAGATTCGGGTTTAGTAAGGTATAGCGGAATTAAAAAGTACTTTAATTCTCTACGACCCGAGATAATTTATTATTTAGTAATATATCTATATTAATACTTATAAGAATATTTAATAAATCTACGAGTAAGAAAAGATTATAACGTAGACTTTAAAGGGAGATTTTTCTCTATTAGAAAGAAAAGACTATTAATACTTTCTAGATCTCTATATACGATTTAAAACTCTATAGAATTAGTAAAGCTAGTTAAAATAATAAATAATATATTAGATTCTAATATAGCGTATTAAGCTTTTCGCCGCTAATATAGATAGAGAGTAATTATAAAAAGTCTTTTAGAATCTATATAAGAACGACTTACGTATACTCGAATTATATAGAATATTTTTATCACCGCACCTTTAGTAAAAGTTAGCGAAGAAGATATCGTTTACTTATATAAACGAGAAATATAATTAAGAGAACTAACTTATAACTAATCTCATCATTAATGAGATAAGTTAAGTACCGAAAAAGAAGAATAATAGATATTAAAATATAGTAGTAATCGATTAACTAAGCACTCGGAAAGAACGTCTAAAAATATACTTTCTATTAATACGTCGTAGAAATTATTTAATAAGTTAAGTTCGACTTAAATATAAGCTTTATAACTCTAATGAACTAAGTCTATAATACTTTAATATCTTAGTTAGTAGAGCTATTTACTACGAAACCTCTATCGATATAGATATATATAGAGGAAAACGATAATGAGAAGAAAAGCGTAGTTTCTAACGACGAAGAGCTTCGACGGGTTCTAAATAAAATACGCTAATTAGGCCGAACTATACTCTATAGTCGAGAATAGTAGAAAGAAGATAAGTAGTCGACGTAGACGTAAGCACTACGCGAGCGGCGAGGAGCGATTAGAACTAGTAGAAATTAATAGTAATAAGTATAGAATGGTAATATCTAGATAAATAAGGTCACTAAACGAAGTTTAGATTATTTTCTATTCATTATGTATTATATTAGTAAGAGACGTAGAAGAAAATAATAATCGGTAAGTAGTGTATATTATAACTGCTTCAGAATATACCTAGGGTACGCTAGATATCTAGATACCTACGGGCCTTTACGATATTACATTCATCGAAGTTCTATTGAAACTATATAGTCTTTATATATATAGAGTAATGGCGGCGCTCTACCGATATAGATATATCTAATGGAGTTTAGGGCCTATAATCTTAATAGAATATAGACACCTAGAGTATATAGAAGCTACAGAATGAACGTCATAATTAGTGAAAGGTATGGAATGGAAAGAATAGAGAGACGCTAGAGATAGCTGGGCTAATTAGCAACAACCCTAGGAGCCCATGGGTTGGTACGCGGCGCGCTGGAGTAGCCCAGCGATCTCATGGGTTGTATAAGACGTAGACTTACCTTAATAGCCTAGGGCGGCCCAGGGCTCTCAGGGTCGCGCGGGAAATTTTGCTGATGTTCGAAGCTAAATTTATCTTTAGTCTATACGTTCGTAGCTCGGTTCGTTAGAAATATCTCTATATATTATATACACTAAGTATATTCGTTCTCTACGACTTTAGAAAGAGTACTAAATTATAGCTTCTATTCGACGCTATATTTTTATAGTTTCGATATAGATTTTTCATTAAAGAACGAAGATATCTCTAGCTTAATAATCTTATTTAATATTAAATCTTCGTTATTTTCTAAACTTCCGCTTACTACTAGTCGCTTATAAGTCGATAGCGTAGTATCTATAATCTCTATATATCGCGTTAGCTCTCTATCTTCTAGTTCTACGAGTATAGCTTCGTTTTCCTATTTAAGGCGATATCGTACGAGTCTTCACTATAATTCTTAATATCGTCGGTATATTTATTTATCTTCGTCGTCGAGTATATCGAGAGAGTTAGCTACGCCTCGCTCGAAAGTCGTATTTACTTCTTACTCTTCTTCGCGCGAGTTACTCGGTATAGTCTAGCTTAATGACTAACTCGCGAATATACTCTCCGACTAAGAGCGAGTGATTACTCTCTCGTCGATGAATATTCTACGTATCTTACGCTTATCGCTTACTTCGACCGACTTAAAGTTAACGCTTAGAGAATATTAGGAATTCCTTAGTAAGTAGATAGAGTTTAACGATAAGCGTATATATAAGTTATCTCTATAGTATATAGTCGATACTATATACGACTTAAAGCGTAAGAGAGAAAAGAGTGCGCCTTCTATACGAGGAGTGTACTAGTAATAAGGATATACTTTCCGAGTCGTATCTCTTAGCTGGTAGTCTAATTATTCTCCGATGTATTAGGCGTCCGTCCTACCGATGTTTAGTTAAATTCGTAATAAATACTCTATAACCGTATAAAGACTTATTCTTTAAGGAGAGTTCCGTATATATATAAATAATATCTTAATTACTTATAACTTAAGAAACTCGAAATAATCGCTATAAAGATATAGAGAGCTTACGAAGAATCGATAAAACGGTGCGTAGATTACGACTACTATATTGTTAATCTAAAGAATAATCGAATAGACTATCTTCACTAGCTAAAAAACTAAAATAGTAAAAGAACTAGAGGTATCTATATCACCGAAAATATATCTTTAGAAAACGCCGACGCTAGAAAATTAGTAAAGACGATGAATAATTAATTAGAACTAGAAAAGAAAAAAAAAGAAACTAGTACTTTAAGTTAAATATAATTATAAGATCTAACGCTAGATCTATATTTCTTAAAGATATATTAAGAGACTAAGAAGTTAGTATTCTAATTAACTCTAGCTATACTAAAAATCTAGTATATACTAGAATAGTAAAGAAATTACCGTAATAAAAGATTAAGAGACTAAGATCTAATGTAATTATCGGATTCGACGATACTATTATATCCGAACTTATATATAAGTTACGATTAATACGACTTACGATTAATAAATATTAAGAAGAACTAAATCTTAATATTATAGATATAAAATATAATATAGTACTAAGTATATTTTAGTTAAAATATTATAATTTAATTATTAACTAGGCCGGAACCTAGATACGATTTAATAATTACGACTATATCGCGAAAACCTAGAAATCTAAGATAGATTCGGCGTAAAAATACGCTAAAAAGACTATCTAAATATAATTAATATATATATTTACTAATATAACGACGGAATACTCGCCGAAATACGAAAGACTAAAATTAGTGTTCGAAAAGAAAGTAAGAATCGAGGCCCTACTAAAATATAAATTATTAAACTATAAAATACGTCTTTAAAAAGAAAAGTACCCTACGTTCGAACTACTCTACTCATTATTAGAGACCGAGTAAAAGGTCCTAAGAGAATACCTTAAAGAATATATAGTAAAAAGCTATATTAGACTATCTAAATTAGAAGTAGAATATCTTATTCTATTTATTCTAAAGAAAGATAGAAAACTTCGATTATATATAAACTATCGAAAGCTAAACGACATTACTCTTAAAAATGTCTACCCGCTATTAAGAATTAATAAACTCTAAGACCGGCTTAAGAAAGCTTAATATTTTATAATACTAGATATTTAAGACGCGTACTACCGTATACGTATAAAGAAGGGCGAAGAATAGAAAATAGTCTTTAGAATTTAATATAGATTATTTAAGTACTGTATAATACTATTTAGACTTACTAACGCACCCGCGATATTCTAAGCACTTATTAATAATATATTAAGAAAGTATCTAGATATTTTTTATATCGCTTACTTAGATAATATCTTAATCTACTCTAAGATCTACGAGAAATATATAAAATATATTACGAAGATATTAGAGGCTCTTTAGAAATATTAATTATTAATTAAGCTTAAGAAGTATAAATTTCATAAAGATAATATTAAATTTCTAGAGTATATAGTCACTAAAGAAGAACTTAAAATAAACTTTAATTATATTAAAAGTATATTAAAATAGCTAAAATTAACTACGCTAAAGAAACTATAATCGTTTTTAAAATTTGCTAATTTCTACCGGAAGTTTATACGGAACTATTCGCGAATTACTACACCTCTAATAAATTTAATAAAGAAAGAAGTCGCGATCTTTTCTTTAATAGAAGAAGCTAAATAAGTAATTAAGAGACTTAAGAAGATCTTCACTAAGACTCCGATTCTTACGATCTTTAATTCGGAACGATAAACTCTTCTTAAGACCGACGTATTAGACGGCGTAATTATCGTAGTTCTAATATAGAAAGAATAGAATAATAAAATTAAATTAGTCGTCTATTTTTCGAGAAAAATAATAAGATTAGAGCTTCACTACGATATTTACGATAAAGAATTACTTATAATAGTGAAAGTACTTAAATATTAGAGAGTATACTTAGAAGAATCTAAATACTTAGTAAAGATTTACTTAGATTATAAGAATCTTCATTATTAGAATATAACTAAAGTACTTTGTTCAAAGGACTTAGAGAACTATCTAATGTATAGATAGTAAGGCTCATATAGATCGTAAACCTTATAGGTAGGTAAGTGACTATTAAAGAACTTGAAGATAACTATTTACCTAGGGAGGGTAAAGGTCTTTATATAGACAATAAGTGTCCACAGTTAAGACCCTTAAAATGTTGATTTCAAATCAACATTAGTAAGCACGACTAATCATTTAATAGAGTGCGGAATTAATATCGCACTAGTCACGTGATTTCATAGACCCTAGGTCTAAATACGAACTTAAACTTCGTATTTAATCACGTGACTAAAGGTTTAATATAAATCTTTAGAGGGCGATATTCCACATACTTAATAAAAGATAGATGCGATAAGTAAAAACTATAGCCCCGTATAATTTTAAGATTTATTATATTAAAGATAAAGAAAACGATAGAGCGAATACTCTAAGTCAACGACTAGACTATATAAAAAACATTAGACTAACTCTAATATCTCTTCTACGAATAGAAGAAGACTATATAACTTATATATAACCGATGTTAGTATTAGAAGATATTAGAGAACTAGTTAAAAAAGATAATTACGAATACGATCTTAACACTAATATTAAAGAATATTATTTCGTAGATAGAGTCTATAATGAGGTCGCACGACTTAAAGTTATAGAACACTATTATAACGATCTATTAATAATATTCGGAGAACTTAGAGAACTATCTAATATATAGATAGTAAGGCTTATATAAATCGTAAATCTTATAGGTAGGTAACTAACTATTAAAGAATTTAAAGATAACTATTTACCTAGAGAGAGTAAATATCTTTATATAGATAATAAGTGTTTATAGTTAAGACTCTTAAAATATTGATTTTAAATTAATATTAGTAAGTACGACTAATTATTTAATAGAGTACGGAATTAATACCGTACTAGTTACGTAATTTCATAGACTCTTAGTCTAAATACGAAGTTAAATCGTATTTAGTTACGTAACTTTAGATCTAATATAGATCTTTAGAGAGCGATATTCTATAAATAAGATATCTAGAAGCCGATAAGATAATTAAACTTATTACTAAATACTATAATTCTTAGAAATATATAAGAAAAGATATTTAAGAATTTATTAACTAATACGAAATATATATATAAATAAAATACGTAAGATATAGACTCTATAGATTATTATAATCTTTATAAACTTCGAAAGAAGTATAAATATTAATTACGTTTAACTTTATTACGAAACTACTAAAGTCTAAAGAATTCCTTATAGAAGTAACTTATAATAGTATACTTATAGTGTATAATAGACTAATAAAATTCTCTTACTTTAGACTTTATCTAAAGAAATCGACGATAGAAGAATTCGTCTACGAATTTCTACGAACCGTGTTTACTAATTACGATATACTAAAAGAGATTATTATAGATAAAGATAAACTCTTTACGTCGAAATTCTAGAAAGTATTAATGAAACTACTAATAACGAAGTATAAGCTATCTATATTATTTTATTTATAAATGAATAGATAAATAGAAAGAACGAACTAAATACTAAAATAATATCTATAAATATACGTAGATTATAGCTAAACTAATTAAATATAACTATTGCTAGTTATATAATTCTACTTTAATAAATATAAATTAGTAATAGAAATAAGCTTATTCTTTATAAACTACGAATTTTATTCTCAACTAAAGAAAATAATAGATAAAGATTTAAATTTTAGAGCTCTAAGTATAGTAATTATAATGAGAGAATTATACGATTAGCTTAAATTAAATCTCGAATTTATCGTAGAAAGAATAGCTAAATATATAAATAAAAAACGAATCGAGAGATCGCTTCTAGAGGAGAGAAACCCCGTTTATCTTTTACGAAAAAATATTAAAACGAAACGACTAAGTGAAAAACTAAATTATATAAAACTAAAACTATTTAAAATTAAAAATAAACTTAGAGAAGTTATATATCGATTAGAACTACTAAAAGATATACGTATATATAATGTATTTTATAAAGTACTTCTTAAACTAGCGTTAAAGAACGCTAAACTAGTTAAGATACTACCGCTAAATAAGAAACTAGCACTAGAGAAATACGATATTAAGAAAATTCTTAAAAGACGCGTTATACGTAGTATCCCTTAGTATCTAATTAAGTGGTTAAAGTACGACGAATATAAAAACAGCTAGGAACCGGAAATTAACCTTTTAAAGGAACTTCTGAAGAAAGTAAAAAAGGATTACTCTAAGTAGTTCCTAACGTCAGTAAAGCATCTAGTTACTTATCGTCGAAAGTAAACTCGTTATAAACTAGCGATAGCTCGGGTTCATCCGGCGTATAGCTCTTTTCCCGATCAAGGGTATTTAGTATCTAGGACTGCCGAGCCACTATATTACTCTAAGCGCGAGTATACTCTTCTATTTATCGCCGGTAGCTAGCTAACCGACGCTCTAACTCGGCCGACTTAGTTATAAACTCCGTAGCCTTCGCCCGCACCTAAGCTATACGGTTAGATAACCGTCGGGTTCGTTCGGCTATCCCCTCGCGTATCTTACGACAACGGTTTTCTAACTCTTTATTCTTTCGGATATATTCGTTACAGCGGAAATTACTCTTTAAAAGAAAGTAGACGGATGATAACTTATCGTAATTCGAGTAAGAAGTTATAGTTAACATTATATTTCTCCGGTGCTAGTTTCTTATTTAGCGATAGTGTTTTAACTAGTTTAGCATTCTTTAATACTAGTTTAAGAAGTGCTTTATGAAATACGTTATGTACGCGTATATCCTTTAGTAGTTTTAGTCGATATATAACTTCTCTAAGTTTATTCTTAATTCTAAATAGTTCTAGTTTTATATGGTTTAGTTTTTCACTTAGTTATTTTATTTTAATGTTTTTTTATAAAAGGTAGACGAGGTTCTTCTCTCTTAGAAGCGATTCCTCAATTCGTTTCTTATTTACGTATTTTACTATTCTTTTTACGAGAAATTCGAGATTTAATTTAAGCTAATCGTATAACTCTCTTATCGTCATTACTATACTTAGAGCTCTAGGGTTCGAGCTTCTATCTATTATTTTCTCTAGTCGTGAATAGAATCTATAGTTCGCGAAGAATAAGCTTATTTCTTATTTTAGAGTTTAATTAGTTCGTTCTATTTATTCATTAATTTATAAATAGAATAATATAAATAACTTATACTTCGTAGTTAGTTGTTTCATTAATACTTTCTAGAATTTAGACGTAAAGAGCTTATCTCTATTCGTAATAATTTCTTTTAGTATATCGTAATTAGTAAATACGGTTCGTAAGAATTCGTAGGTAAATTCTTCTACTATTAACTTCTTTATATATAGTCTAAAATAAAAGAACTTCGTTAGTCTATTATATACTATAAGTATACTATTATAAGTTACTCTCGTAAGAAGTTCCTTAGGCTTTAGTAGTTTTATAATAAAGTCGAACGTAATCGACGTCTATATTTTATCTAGAGTCTATAGAGATTATAATAATCCGTAAGATCTATATCTTATATATTTAGTTTATATATACGTTTCGCATTAGTTAATGAACTCTTAGATATCTTTTCTTATATACTTCTAAGAGTTATAGTGCCTAGTAATAAGTTCGATTATTTTATCGGCTTCTAGATATTCTATTAGCGAGTCGTTATAGTAATATTCTATAACCCTTAGTCGTACGACTTCATTATAAACTCTATCTATGAAATAATATTCTTTAATATTAGTGTCGAGGTCGTATTCATAATTATCTCGTTTAATTAAATCTTTAATATTTACTATTGCTAATATTAGTTATACGTAAGTTATA
Source organism: Cladophialophora psammophila CBS 110553 (assembly GCF_000585535.1). Lineage (NCBI taxonomy): Eukaryota > Fungi > Ascomycota > Eurotiomycetes > Chaetothyriales > Herpotrichiellaceae > Cladophialophora > Cladophialophora psammophila. The sequence continues at coordinate 44,576 of NW_006912970.1, forward strand.
TAGTCTTCTTCCATTCGTAGAAGAGATATCGGAGTTAGCCGAATATCGTTTATATAGTCTAGTCGTCGGCTTAGAACGTCTACTCTACCGTTTTCTTTATCTTTAATATAGTAGATTTTAAAATTATACGGGGCTATAGTTTTTACTTATCGTACTTATCTTCTATTAAGTGCTTTAGTTATATTCCAATATAGAAGATTCTTATAATCTAAGTAAATCTTCACTAAGTAGTTTAACTCTTTTAAATATACTCTTTAGTATTTTAGTATTTCTACTATCGCGAGTAATTCTTTATCGTAAATATCGTAGTGAAGCTCTAATTCTATTATTTTTCTCGAGAAATAGATAACTAGTCTAATTCTTTTATCTTATTCTTTCTATATTAGAACTACGACGATCGCGCCGTCTAATGCGTCGATCTTAAGAAAGATTTATTATTCCGGGTTAAAGATCGTAAGAATCGGAGCCTTAGTAAAGTCTTTCTTAAGTTTCTTAATTACTTATCTAGCTTCTTTCGTTAAAATAAAGATCGCGACTCCTTTCTTTATTAGATTCGTTAGAAATATAGTAATTTATAAATAGTTTCGTATAAACTTTCGATAGAAATTAGCGAATCCTAGGAACGATTATAGTTTCTTTAGCGTAGTTAATTTTAACTATTTTAGTACACTTTTAATATAGTCTAGGTTTATTTTAAGTTTCTCTCTAATAACTATATATCTTAGAAATTTAATATTATCTTTATAGAATTTATATTTCTTAAGTTTAATTAGTAATTAATATTTCTAAAGAGCTTTTAGTACCTTCGTAATATATTTTATATATTCTTCGTAAGTCTTAAAGTAAATTAAGATATCGTTTAAGTAAGCGATATAGAAAATATTTAAATATTTTCTTAGCGTATTATTAATTAACGTTTAAAATATCGCTAGTATATTAGTGAGTTTAAATAATATTACGTAGTACTTAAATAACTTATATCGAGTCCTAAAGACTATTTTCTATTCTTCGTCTTCTTTTATACGTATACGGTAGTATACGTCTCGAATATTTAGTATTATAAAATATTATACTTCTTTAAGCCGATCTTAGAGCTCATCGATTCTTAATAGCGGGTAGATATTCTTAATAGTAATGTTATTTAGCTTCCGATAGTCTATATATAATCGAAGCTTTCCGTCTTTCTTTAAGACGAATAGAATAAAGTATTCTATATCTAACTCTAACGATCTAATATAGCCTTTCGCTAAATATTCCTTAAGATATTTCCTTAAAGTCTTTTACTCGGTTTTCAACAACGAATATAGTGATCTAAATATAGAGTATTTTTCTTCTTAAAGACGTATTTCATAGTTCTAAAATTTATATTCTAATAGAGCCTCGATTTCTACTTTCTTTTCAAATATAGGCTTTAGTCTTTCGTATTCTAATAAGTATTTCGTCGTCGCATTAGTAAATACGCGTACTAATCGTACCTAGACGATCTTTTTAGTGTGTTTTTAAGCTAATTCTATCTTAGATTTCTAAGTTCTTACGGTATAGTCGTAATTATTAAACCGTATTTAGATTCTAGCCTAGTTAATAATTAAATTATAGTGTTTTAACTAAGATATACTTAGTACTATATCGTATTTTATATTCATAATATCGAGGTTCAATTCTTCTTAATGTTCGTCGATCGTAAGTCATATTAATTATAGCTTATATATAAGTTTAGATATAATAATGCCATCGAATTCTATAATTATATCGGATCTTAGTCTTTTAGCTTTCCATTACGGTAGCTTTTCTACTATCCTAGTATATACTAAATTTTCAGTATATCCGGAGTCGATTAGAATATTAACTTCTTAGTTTTCTAGTATACTCTCGAGAAATATAGATCTAGCGTTAAACTTTATAGCTATATTTAACTCGAGTTATTAATTTCTTCTTCCTTCTTTAGTTCTAACTAGTCGCGCGCCGTCGCTATTAACTTTTTAGCGTTAGCGTCTTCTAGGGGCGTATTTCTAGTGATTTAGACGCCCCTAGTTCTTCTACTATTCTAGTTTTTTAACCAGTGAAGATGGTTTATTTTATTATTTCGAGGTTCTAGCTACGAAGAGAGTGTAGGCTATCTAGGGGTAATAATAGTGTATATATAGTGCTTATACTCTACGCGCTCTACGCGCTCTATGCGCTCTGCTGGTAGGGCCAATAGGGCCGACAGAGCCAATAGGGCGTATTACGTGACCCCAGTCTTATTCTTCTATGGATCCTTCTATCTACCCAATGAGTGTAGCGAGCCGTGCCTTCGCAGCTCGTGACCGGTTCTCCTTAAGGCTATGTCTAACATATTAATGAATAAAGATTAGGGTAAAGTTTTAGTATAGATTTATACTTAAAGAGTTCTACCTTATTTTTATTAATATCTTCGAGAGATTAAATAAACAGTTAAATTTATGAGAGGTATTCTAATGGAGGACAATACTTCTATTCATATAGCAAAGTTAACAAGAGCATATCATGCATATTATGGTGTTATTCGAATGGTTTAGCCTGCTTATTCGCTAGATTTAAATTCTATTGAGAATGTCTGGCGGCTTCTTAAATATCGAATTGGGAGACGTTTTCCAAAGATAGATACTGAGGTTCGACGATATCTACTAGAAGAATAGGAAAGATTGGATAAATAGGACTTTATTAAGTATATAGAGAGTATACCAGAGCGCTGTAAAGCTGTCATCGCAGCCAACGGTGGGCATACAAAGTGGTAGAGAATGAGAGGTTTTACAACAAGCTAGTGAACCAGGGGGTGGTGTCAGCCCGTACATGATCCCCCCCTGTATTTGCACGGGCGCTACCGACGCGGCGTCCTTACTTGAGATGGGGCTAGTGGGAAACCTCCAACTTTCAAGCCTACTGGAGGGATTATCCTTTGAGCTGGCCTCGAACCTCACAGAAAATTCTTGCGCACGAATCCCGCCAAGCTCGGAGCTGTCGATCGGAGATCGCTGCCAGCGCTCACGTATACTCCTCTGACGAAGCAAGCAGTGGTGATTCGGCTCTAAAACGTGTCAGAACTCTGCCTTTCGCAGCTCAGCGGGCGCTCAGCGGCCCGTCGATACCAAGTTCTCCGTGAAATCACATTGGTATTGGCACGGCGTCACGTGACCGGCCTTGGCACAGATAGGCAGATAGGACTTGTCTGCGCGTCTTTCGCACCTGGCAGCCTTGTGAACCATTCAACCGACTTAGGTTCGTTCCAATGCTTGGTTTCTTCTAAACCATAAGAGGCTCAAGGTAATCGTTAGATGGTACTGTAGCGCAGTTTCAATGCCCAACTATCCATCGGCACCGCTGTCGGATCCTGACTCATGGATTCGCTTGCTTTGGATTGAGCCTGGGTCCGACGATGAAACAATCCGCTGCCACCTTCACCACTTCGAACTAAGTTCGTTGCCCCCATTTGAGGCATTATCATATTGTTGGAATGAGGAGACATTTGGAGAGAGTACTGTGGAGACGGTTAAAATATTCTGCAATCTAGAGCAAACCTCGGTCACAAAGAATTTGTACCTGGCTTTGAAACGCCTGCGATTTGTTCCGACTGCAAACTCTCAAAAGCCAGAGTTGGACTATCCGCCCCTGCCTTCCGACACGAGGTTTTGGGATCTCCGATGGACGACATCCCCCTTCGACAACTTTACGGGCCAATTTCCATCGATCGAGGAGAACGGCCGGTTGGTTTGGATTGACCAGCTCTGCATCAACCAGGAAGATGAAGACGAGAAAGCAAGGCAAGTGGGAATAATGCGCAAAATATATTCAAAAGCATCAAGAGTATGGGTTTGGATTGGTCAGTTCGAAGAGAGGGAAATTCAGATCCATCTTGAGTGCCTCTCTGAAGTCGTCCATCAGATACGGAAAAAATGCTTCCACTTCTGGCAGAATCCGGCCCACATTTCCTTCGAACAGCTCAAGAAGCAGTGCCGCGCAGGTGCAAGATCAAGAGAAGATAAAGAACGGAGAATGGGAAACTTTGACCTGACGTCAAGGAACGAAAGTGGCAAAACTGGTTTAGGATATCAGCTATTGACAATGATATATGACAGGGATTGGTTTGAAAGAATTTGGGTTATCCAAGAAGTTGCGGCAGCTGCAAGAGTTTCGGTCATATATGGCGACTTTCACATCAATCCTACGGTACTTGCTTTCGTTGCCGAATGGCTTTCCACGTTAGGCGACGACGCGAGACGTCGAGGCTACCTCGTACAATCTTACGAAAGCACACGAAACTGCGCCTTCACCCTTGGGACAATGTTCGGATCTGCTAATAAGGCCTTCTCTCTTTCAGACCTAATGCTGCAAACAAGAGATTTCAAAGCAACGGATCCTCGAGACCGAGTGTATGCTTTAATTGGCCTCTGTAAAGAGAGTCGATTGGGTATCGACGCGTTCAGGATTGACTACACTAGAGATTGCAGAGAACTGTATCGTGACGTTACGCGAGCCCTGATCGTCGAATCTCAATCCCTAAACATATTGTCAGGAGCTCCCGGACTGTTTTGCCCTTGCTCGGATTGCGGAGGCACGAATTATCACCGAAACAAGTATCCAGGAGCTGGAAGACTACCCGACCCCGTCGGAAGTGTTGCCTCGTGGGTCCAAGACTGGACTCAAACGTACCATGAACTACCAGAGCCGTTTATGGCGAGTAGCATAGGCAAGACATTTAAGGCGTCAGATGATACCCCGGTCCAACTACAATGGACCGGGGACCTTAATGTCTTGAGAGCCAAAGGAATCAGAGTTGATATAGCCCAGAGAGCTTTCGACATCAGCCTTTTCTCAGGGCAGCGACAACAACCAACCCTGAGAGATCTGTGGCAAGAAATCTCACAAGAGCTTGGCGGGAAATTAGCACAATACCCGACTGGAGAGACTTTATGCGCCGCTTTCACAAAGACCCTGACGGCAAATCATAATTATATGGGCGTACCGGCAGGTGATGATAAGAATTTCGAGCTTGACGCTTCAAATTTCTGGCTGTCTGCCATTGGCGAAGATTTGGTGGTACACGGCAAAGCCGGAAAGGTGGCCTGGCGTGAATTCTTCAGGGGACCAAAAATCCCAAACGAGTCTTTTATTAATGCTATCAATCGAGTCTGTCCTGGACGGCGATTGCTCCTAACCCAGAAGGGGTATCTAGGATTAGGACATACGTATCTTCAGCAAGGAGACATCATTGTTGTTCTTTTCGGTGGCCCTACACCGTATCTGCTAAGAGAGAAGCAAGGAGCCAACTCTTACACTGTTGTTGGAGAGTGTTATATTCACGGGTTAATGGGTGGTGAGGCTGTAAGATCGTGGAGGAGTGGTTTCTTTCAAGACAAATATTTTAACCTTACGTAAAGCCCGGGATGTCTGCGGGCTACGGTGGCATGGAGGGACCTCCCGTTTACTGACATCGCAAATTTACCATCGCCAAACACGATCACTCGCAACTTTTCACCTAGTGTACTGTAAATCCATGCATGTGATCAGAGCATCCAGCCCGTTGATTGGCGATAGGAAGAAGCTAGGCTTAACTCTATATAGCCTAGTCTTCAGCCACTAGGTGCCAAAATATGGGCCCAAAAATTTTTAAGTGTGTGTGAAGGTGAAGCCGCAATTAAAAACGTCTATACTAAAAACCCCTTAAAACGATTTATTCGGTTTTCACTCTGGCGTATAGAAGTTAAAGAATCTAGTAAAGAGCACCGCTTCTAACCTAATAAGGGATATAAGGGTCTTCGCTATTGGTAAAATAGATACCCGCTAAGGTGATTAGCATTACGTTCTATAACTTTAACGTCGTCTCTAAATTTTTTAAGAGTCGTGGCGAGAGGAACATATCACTTATATTACCTATTCGAAACTATAATTATATAAAATCTAACCTCGTTACTAAAGCTTTCCTACGAAACGACTATTCACCATCTTAAATATCTATAAGAATCTTATAGAATATCGCTCTCTAAAGGTCTATATTAGACCTAAAGTTACGTGACTAAATACGATTTAACTTCGTATTTAGACCAAGGATCTATGAAATTACGTGACTAGTACGGTATTAATTCCGTACTCTATTAAAAGATTAGTCGTACTTACTAATGTTAATTTAAAATCAACATTTTTAAGGGTCTTAACTATAAACACTCATTATCTATATAAAGACCTTTACTCTCCCTAGGTAGATAGTTATCTTTAAGTTCTTTAATAGTTAGTTACCTACCTATAAGGTTTACGAATTATATAAGTCTTACTATCTATACATTAGATAGTTCTTCGAGTCCTCCGAATAGATTATAAGCCCGGACTAACGATAATCCGATACTACTATAAGATATTATCGACTACTATCTTATCGACTTAATCTATTACGAACTAGTCTCGACACTAGTGAACGATAATTTAGTAAATAGGCTTATATAATAAGTCTATTAAGTTAATCGAACTTCCGGTTACTAGGTTATCGTTATTAACTTAGCTATCTTAAGGCTAATAGTTATTTATACTATTATAAGATCTTCACCTCTACTATTTATATATATAGAGGAAAATATTCTCTATATATAACTTAGTATAATGGCGAGCGATTTAAACTTATTTAGTGTCCCTCGACTTAGAGAATCTATAAACTAGAAATTCTAGACTTTACGAATAAAAGCCTATATAATCGATAAAGACTACGAATCGGCCTTATATTCTATTATTCCTTACGACGAAGAAAAAGGTACTAAGAAGAACTATTAAATCTATTTATCGAAACGAGAAAATAAGTCTATTAAGGCTAGTATCTTAATACGACTAGCGCTCGATAATAGTTCTCTTATATAAGTTAAAGAGATAAATAACGCTATCGATATATAAGATAGACTTAAAAGTCTTTATGAATTTAAAGACTTTAGTTCGGAGTTCCTTATATATAAGGAACTATTTAGTACTAGCCTAGCGACCTCGAAAGGTTCTATCGAAATCTATTTAATAAGAATTAAGCGATTATCTAATAAACTAGCGGCTAGAAAGCTCGCTATACTAAATAAGATTATTATAGCTTATACGCTAAATAACCTAACGACCGAATACGAAAACACCGTCGCGATAATTACTTAAGGTCTTAGATCTAGCGAAAAAGAGATCGATCTATTCTCTATATTTAGTTATCTACTAGACGAAACGAGACGTCTAAAGTCGATTCACCCTACGGAAATAGCTATAAATATTAATACTAAGGCTGTATCTAAGCCTAAGTATTCCTATTATTATAAAAACGGTCATAAAATCGAAAAGTACTAAATAAAAAACTCTAGTCTAAGGCCTTCTAGGGTTATTAACCTTAAAGACCTTAAAAAGACTAAAAAAAGCGAACTTACTTTTCTAGTAAAAGAAGAAGATTAACTAGCTAAAGAACTAGTTAAGAGTTAACTAGTCGAATAAATAGAATTCGCTCTATTTACAATAGACGATTTATATAGCTAGAATACTTAGATACTAGATAGTAGGGCTAGTAGATATATATACTCTACTAGAGCGCTATTTAGCGACCTAAGGCCCTATTAAACGACCTTAAACTGAGGTAATATTTCTAATATTTTAGTAGAATGACTAGGGAACGTCCGAGTACGTTTTAGATTAACTAGTCGAACTGTAACTATCTAAGATTATCTATATATACTATAAATAAGCTTAAATCTATTAAGCCTAGGCGCACTAGCTAAAAAGAGAGTATCTATATCGATAGAAAACAACTTAATTAATCTATCGATAAAAGATAAGGCGATAGCTAAAGATTATTATAAATATAATCTTATAACTATCGATACTTATTCTACTACCGAATACGTCTATTCCGCGGTAGATAAGGATATTTAGCATTACCGAATGGGTTATATAGATAGTATAGTCTTAAAAACACTATCTAAGAAAACCCTAGGTTGCGATTTATCTATAAAATCGTCTATATCGATAAAAGATTGCGAAATATATATTTAATTAAAGGCTACAGTAAAAATTGGCCGAATATCGATGCCTAGAGCTCGAGAAACCCTCGAAAAGGTTCACTCTAATATATGTGGACTTATAACGCTAGAGACCTTTCTTAAACAGCGCTATATCGTCTCGTTTATAGACGATAAGACAAGATACGTAACTATTCGCTTATTATCTAGTAGAGATTAAGTCTTTAATGAGTTTAAAGACTATCTATCGGAAGAAGAGAACTAATTAAACGCTAAACTAAAGCGTTTACATTTCGATAACGCTAGAGAATATAAAAGCGAATAGTTCCCAGCGCTATTTAAAGAAAAAGGCGTTATAGTAATCTATTTAGCCCCTTATAAGCCTAAATAAAACGATATTATAATAAGGCAAGGTGGCTATGCTGTGCTAAGCTGGTAGAGCGGTGATAGAGAGAAAAAGTTATCTAGTTATATATTAAACCTAAATGGCCTGGTAGAGAGAGGAGTGCAGAATAGTTTATAGTGCTGGCAGTGTACTATTCATTATAGTTTAAGTAGAGTATTATAAATTCTATGGCCTTTTAGCGCCGTCTACCTCTATTCTTAAGTGTTTTATTAGTTCTATTCTATTCCTCGATGCTCTCGCTATACTAAGTGTTCGTAACCTTAGTCGCTACCTCTCTAGGTAGTATTGTAATGAGAGAAGTTTAAAGTAGTGAATAGCTTTATAATTAGCTAGGGCGTCAACACTAGACTAGAGTTCTTCTTATATAGTCCTCGGGGACTATCATTCATAGACTGAACGATCAATTAATTAAGTTACGAACAGAGAGAACTTCCTTTGGTTAAGTGTGCGTGCTGTGAAGAGGCTATACCCACCGCCGTACGAGTTAATACCTATGGCTAGTAGTCTCGCCCTAGTTCAGTGGTGCCACCAACAAGATCTTCGACGAATACTTACGAATGAGTGTCTCTCTATGAGCGGTGAGAGAAGATTACGATGAACGACTAAAATAAACTACTTACTAAATTAATAGAATTAAAGAATTACCTACCTACCTATCTACCTAACTAACTCTAGAGAAACTAACTATATATATAGAACCGCTGCGTAGAGTATACTATTTAGATTATTAGCTAAGTAAGTCTATCTCGCTATACGGAGCGATTTACGCTAGCTATTTATAGAGACCGCTACTCGAGGTGCCTTTTAGAATTACTAACTATATATATTTACTACCACTATATAAAGTGAAGACTAACGACTTAACGACTATTTAAACTACCTAGAAGAACTAAGAGAGAAGTATCTCTTAGAAATATAGAAATACGTTTAACTCTAAAAACTTCTAACTTAAGAAGTTTAAAAGAAGCCGAAGAACGCGAATCTACTCGAGAAATAGTGAAAATAAGCGGTTAAATTAGATTCGCTAAAATAAACGAAGTTAAAGCGCTACTAATTAAGAAGTAAATCTAGAATTTTAATAAAGATTATTAGTAAAGACGAGAAAGAAGCTTAACGAGAAAATTAATAAAGAGATAAAGAGAGAAAAAAGAAAAATAATTAAAAACACTAATAAAATTATAAAAATAATAAAATATTTAAATCTTTTAGTTTCGTTATTAAGATTTATATTATTTCGATTATAAGAGAAGAAGTAAGAACGATTTAATATAAGAAAAATATTATCTACGGAAGAATCGAATAATAAAGAAAAGCTAAAGTCTTTTACGATATTAAGTATTAACTTATAAAATCTATCGATATTAAATTCGACGATATAATTATTATATATCTCTTCTTCCGTAATATTAATAAGGAAAATATCTTAGAGCTCGAACGAAAGTAATAATCTTCTATACTTTAATAAGAAGAACGCTATCTCTTTCTTCGAGAAGTTTAAAAAGCTATATAAATATAACTAAATTATATTAAGCGAAGAACGTATTTATAGATCTATTCGCTTTATATCTAAAGTAAAGAAAGAACGCTATAAAGAGCTTACTAAGTATAACGTAATAAATTAAGAAAAGTTTAAAGAGAAGATTTTAAATAAATATAAAGATTAAGACGAAGTATAGCGAATAATAAATATTTAATATCTTTAGATATTTATAAAGTATCGACGAAAGAAGTCTTAAAGTCTAGAGCTATATCTTCGTTAATTTCGTAAGACTATAACTTACTTAATTAAAATTAAAGTCGAGACTAACTATACTTACTATCGTCTTCTTTTATCTAGATTACTAAAGACTTATATAGATAAGATTCGAAAGAAATAGAATTTAATAAATCGAAAGCCGAAGAATTCGAACTTTTAGAAATACTAGAATTAAATAAAAGAATTATAGAATATTAATAATAAAAATAAGAAGTTTACGTAAGGAGTACTTAACGAGAAGTTCTAAGAACTAGCGTACGAAAGAGAGACTCGACCCTTAGTCGTTCGAAAGAAAGAATCGTAAGAACGATATCGTCGTAACGACCGTACGAATAGTAAAACGAAGTTCAATAGAAATGTTTTATCGCTAGTAAATCGATCTTCTATCTCTAAGAGTAATAATTAATCGGTGAAGAAATTAACCCGTTTAATGAGAGTACTAATATTATCGATTTAGATATAAGACACTATTACTCTAGACTTTATAACTTAATTAATTAAGATATTAAAGAACGTTTCTTAAGAAGCGATTTAGCTCTCGCGCGGCTAATAATTTTAGAATCGTTCGGTTCGGTTCGAAGAAAAGCCGTAGTATTACGGCGAGTAATTTAGTCGACGGGGTTCGAACTTAAGTAATTCTAAAGAAAATTACTTTCTTTATAATTAGCCGGGATACGTACTACGAGATAACTCTTAGTAAATATACTAAAAAACTATAGAAGCGTTATATCTTAATTCGAAATATAGAATCGCTCTTAGAAAGTTCCGAGATTAAGATCGTTCTTTATTTACTTTATTAATTTTCACGAGAGAGATAAAGATAGAAAGATTAGAATGAATTGCGCGAGAGATTAATAAGAATTCGAGAGTTACGTCCGAATAGTTTTATAATATACGAGACTCTAATTCTACGCCACTAGTAGCGAGATTAAATATTATTTACGTAGCTAAATTAAGATCTAATTACGCTACTCTAAACGACTTTAAAGATAATTCCCGTGTCTCGAATACTATAGATCTAAAAGGAATTCGTATAAACTAATCTTAAAGTAAAGCTTACGTAGATACTCTGGGAAAGCGCTTAGCTCCTTAATAAGACGGGTATATATAAGCGAAATACTCTTAAATTAGAGCTTATAAATCTACTATAGAAGGACTAAGACGATATATAACGCGATAAGCGAGATTTAATAAAGAAATTATATATAACGAAATCGTAGATAATTCGTTAGGTCCGATTAACTTAATTAATTAGAGATCGAGAATTTCTCTATATAATATATAAAATGAGTAATTACGTAATTTAATCTTCTAGAATACTATAATAAGAGATTTACTAGAGCTCTCTTAGTCTCGTTAGATATTATTACGTTCTTAGGCTATAAAAGAGACTACGTACGAACTATCTAAATCTAGGCCTCTTCGAAAGATATTATTATAAGATTTAAATAGTGCCGGAAAGATCGTAAACTACTTATTAAATTAAGAAGTCTTAATTTAAATAAAGAACTTACTATCGATAAAAGAGATTCGAAATAAGTAGTTCTTCCGTAAATATTAGTATTACGACGAAGATAAATAAAAGCTTATTTATTAGAGCTATACTTTAAGAGATAGCGACGTAAGACTTATATAAGCGGAAGAGAAATTTACTACTAAAGTTAATACGATGGAAATAAATTTATTAATAAATCGTTCGATTCGCCTAAGATTATATTATAGTAAGTATCTCTATTTATTTATTAAGATAAAAGATAAATATAAAGACTTTTTACTAAATACTAAAGCCGAGATTAATCTAATGACTCTCGCTTTAGTTAAAAAGATAAAACTATCTTAATATATATGAAAAGCTAAGTTTATTTACGACGTCGTAGACTTTAATGACGACCGAGAAAAGTTTATAGAAATAATTAAAGATTTTATAGTTAGTATCGCTAAGATCGAGATCTTAATAAACGTCTATATAACGAATACTATAGATCTAATATATCGTTTTATCTTAGAAAGATTATTTTAGAAGATAGCTTAAGAATTAGTCTAAGAAAAGAACGAAAATACTTACATTATAAGTTTAATAGATAGCTATATCGATAAGAGAGTATAAATAGTCGCGTAGACCACTTCTAACTTCGATGAAAATCGAGATATATTTACGATATTCGAGCTTATATACTTAGTCTCTTTAAAAGGCTAGGCGAGTATAAGACGATAAAGAAGCCCGTACTTACGTTAATAAGAGCTTAGAAGAAATCTAGAACGCTAGCCCTCGACTTTAAGATAGACTAGAACGATAATCTAATCTCGGTAATAGATTCCTTCGTAATAGACGACGACGATCTTTAGGAGCTATAATTCTTAGCTAAATCTTTCGACGTATAGAATAATAAGTAATTCGTAAGATTATTAAGACTAGTTAACGACGAAGCCTTAAGATAAGACTTAGAAAATGAATAGCGGTCTTTAGAAGCTCGGATTAATATCCTTTATAAGAGAAAAGCTAATAAGATAAGCTCTATAAATACCGATTAATAGAACGGCTTAACGCCCGGAGAATTATCGAACTAGAGAGTAAGAGTAATTACGGAAAAATAAGCTATATTTAACGAACGATCGTATTAATTCTCTAAATAAATATACTTTAGACTTATAATATTTTCTTACGAGAAACGCTTAATATCGAAGCGCTTAGAAAAGCTAATTATTAGACTTAACTTAATACTTCTTAAGAAGAAAGTTCTAGTGAAAATCCTATATAACTAAAAAGATATATTAGCCTAAGATATTGAAGAGATTAAATGAATTCATTATGATATAGCGCCGTCGTAAATAATTTAAATTATACCGTATATCTTATAGTAGATAAAGAGTTTCTCGGTCTCTAAGATACTTAAGCCGATCGTAATTAAGCTAATTAAGAATAAGATTTAGTCGCGTCTCTTTAAGTTTAGTTATAACTCGTATAGAAATCTCTTCTTTCTAGTTAAAAAGAAAAAATCTAAAGAATATTAACTAATAATTACTACTTAGAATATTAATTCGGTGATAATAAAGAACGCTAACTTATTCTCTTCTTTAAACGACTTTACTAAAGAATTCTTAGAGATATAAATAACTTCTCTTCTAAACTAGCTTTCTAAATATAATTAAATAGAGCTTATAAAGAAAAGCCGAGATCTCACGAGTATTTATATACTTATTAAGTTAATTCGATACGTAATATTATCTTAAGAAGCGACTAATTCTATAATCTAGTTCGTACGTATTACGAATCGTATCTTATACGAATAGATTCCGAAATATATACGATTATTCTTAGATAATATCGCGGTAAAAGAACTAAAGATCGATTACGAATAGAAAGAAGTAATTCTAAGAATACGCTACTTTATATTAGAGTATTTAACGAATTTAGACGAGATATTAATTAATCTTAAAAGGGCCGGCGCTACGATTATAGATTAGAAGCTATAGCTCTATATAAATAAAATCGAAATAATTAAGTACGTCTACGATCGAGATAAACGATATTCTTAAGAATCGAAGACCGATAAGATTCGAAACTAGTCTATCTCGACGAACTAATTAGAACTTCGTAACTTTCTTAGAATCTACGTATATTATCGTATCTAAATCTTTTATTTCGTAATTATTATTAAACCGTTATATATCTTACTTCGAAAGAATATAGTCTACATCTAGAAAAGAGCTTACGATGAAAGTATAAGCGCCTTAAAGCTTATTTTATCGTCGTCTTCTACTCTAGTTAATTTAGATTATAGTAAGAATAGCGGATAGATTATTCTTATAGTTAACGTGAGTAGTTAAGAATAGAGAGGCGTAATTATATAAGTTAATCTAATCATCGGAATACGTCGAGCTATAAGGTACGAGAGCGAAATATAAATAAAAGTTAAGCTAAAATACGATACTCTTAAGAAAGAAACTCAAAGATTACTAAAAGTTCTTAAAAAGTTTAAAAAATAATTATATACCGTACGCACTAACGTAATAACTTTCGCTACGTAGTTTAATTAATAATCGATAGATTTACTAAAAGTAGTAATTAATTAATAATTAATCTAGATTCGTAAATTTAACTTTAATATATAATATATATTTAGTAAGAAAAATATAGTTACGAATACTTTATTTCGTCGTTCTTCGATTAAGAAAGATCTCGAAGAAGTAGAGAGAAAAGAAAAGATTAACGATTAAATCGAGACGAGAATATTAATCGTTCGTAAGAATATTCGTTCGATTAAATAGAATACTATTCGCTAGGATTTCGTAATAATATAATCGATAGTAATACGCGCGAGAGATTAATTCGTAAGTCTAGTAGTATCGCGCGTAGTTTAGCTCTTTAAAGATAAATACTCGAAAGGTTTAAAGTAGCTTACGAAGTATCTTTAAGATTAATAATATTCTTATAGAATAAGTAATAAGAATTTCCGATAATTATAAAAGAATTTAATGAACTTCTTCGTTCGCGAAGATTATTTATTTAGAAAACTAATAACGAATAGACTAAGTAAACGAATAGTTAATAATAATATTAAGAAGAAGAGAATTCTCGAAGTAATATATAATAATACTAAACACTTTAAATATAAAGCTATATATTAGTGAGTATTTAATCGTTATTTCTAAGAGGGTTAATATCGGGACATTTAGAAATTCGTTAAGATCTACTTTAAATATTAGTTCCGCGAAAGTAGAAGATTATATAACGAGATATTTCTAATATTAGTTAATATACGCTAAGAGTAAATTAGTATCGATTATACTTTAATACGGATGTTTCAGGGGAAAAGATATCTTATAGAAGCTCGAAGTAATATAAGTGACTAGGTTAAATCTAGAGATATTATCTTTACTAATAATATAATAGTGACGAAGTTTCTATATAAAAAGATTATCTATCGTTATAGTCTATTTAGAAAATTAGTATATAACGACGAATCTAAGAATAAGAGATAAATAAAAGAACTCGTCGAAAAATATAGAATTAAACGTATAATTACTTCGATCTATTATTCTTAAATAAATAAATAAGTAGAAATAAAATATAAAGATATTATAAATACTCTTTTAAAGATATACTAAACGAATAGAGAAGGTATATAGATATACTATCTTTATACTATTCTTTAGATAAATCGAATAACTATTAAAGCCGATATCGGAATGATATTATACGAGATTAAATTCTTAGATAAATCGATTCTATCTATTCGGAGAACTTAGAGAACTATCTAATATATAGATAGTAAGACTCATATAGATCGTAAACCTTATAGATAGGTAACTAACTATTAAAGAACTTAAAGATAACTATTTACCTAGAGAGGGTAAAGGTTTTTATATAGATAATGAGTATCTATAGTTAAGACCCTTAAAATATTAATTTTAAATTAACATTAGTAAGCACGACTAATCATTTAATAGAGTGCGAAATTAATATCGCACTAGTCACGTAATTTCATAGACCCTAGGTCTAAATACGAAGTTAAACTTCGTATTTAATTACGTAACTAAAGATTTAATATAAACCTTTAGAGAGCGATATTCCACACTATCGATTAAACTTAAGATTACGACCTAAAATATTATAAATTAGAATGAGATTATCGACACTATAGATTTAATTACTATAAGAGCTCGGGCTCTCGAAAGACGAGATAAAGATCTAAAAGAGATAGTAGCTTATCTAAATAAGATACGAAGACTTAGAAAGAAGTATTTCGATAAGCGATATAGTTTATATTTTAAACTCTTTAAAGTAGATATACTAGTACTTAATTATAACACCGTAGAATTAATAAACATATCTATAGAAAAGAAATTAGTCTTTCGATGATTTAGGCCGTTTAAAATTATGGAAGCGAATTAAGAGAAGAGTATATATATATTAGCGAAGCTTAATAAAACTCGGCTAAATAATATTTATATTACTAGTTACTTAAAGAGATTTTATTCGAGACTAGCGAACTTTCTAATTAATATATCTTCATTACTAGAAGACTTCGCCGACGACAAAGAGTAATAATAGATAATAACTTCGAATTCGTCGTATTTAGCGAAGATAAAAGATTTTATAGACGAAGATTTCTCTTTTCTAGAGTAAAGAGAAATCTATTTACGTCGTAGTCGTAGACTTTAAAATAAAGCGATGAGATCGCTACTCTTAATAATAATAGTCGAAATTCCTTCTATAATCGACTAAATACGAAGAGAGTATAATAATTTAAATATTCTAGGAAAATCTTTTAAGAGATGAACTACGTAAGTTTCGTTACTATTTCTTTTACTTAGTTATTACGAAGCGATAGAGAAGATAACGCTTTAAATTCGAAGACTTATAAGAAGTTTATACGAAAGAGAACGGCGATGAGTATAGTCTTACGCTTAAACCGAACTACGATACGTTTAAATCTATAACTCTATTAGCTTCGAAATCTCGCTAATAAAAAGAAGAAAAGAGAAAATAAAGTATCGTAACTTATTTAGTCGCGAAGAAAATACTACGAACGTAAGAAAGTAAGAAGTAAATAAGAGAAGAAGAAAAATTAAGATTTATATTAAGAAAGTAAGCGCGTACTCTAATTAGCTAAATTTACTTAAAAACTATATAAAGAAAAATAAAGCGCGCTAATTAGCTAAAATTTCACGGCTATTAAGATAGTCGTCTTCGTTCGAAACGTTAAAAGATAAAACGAATATTAAGACTTAAAGTATATTTCTAATAAAAAGTAATAACGCTAGAGAATAAAAGCTTTAAGAACTCTTACACTAAGTAAGAATATCGTAAGATCTTTATAGATAACTAAAAGATTAATTATAGATAAGATAAATTAAATAACCGTTTAAACTAAAGATAACGAGATAGTTATATACTAGTAATACTACTAGTAACGATATTATTATTAGAAGATCGAGTTTAGTACGGGATTAGTTCGAAAAGATAATCTAAAATAGAAATCGTCGAAGTTTTATCGTAGAGACGCTAAAATATATATACTTTTACTAAAGATAAATATAAGTATTTAGTTCTTATCTTCTTATTAATCTTTTTTTCGATTACGATTTTACGACTTAATTCTTCGTTACTTATATTATTTTAAATTATTCTAGACTCTCTCGACTCGTTCTTTACTCTTAAAATTATCTTTCTAAGTAAGATACTAAAAGTGTAAGCTTAGAAATCTTTATATAACTTTATTATTAAGCTTAGTATTTCGACGACTATAGTTTAAACTAAATTATCTTTTTCTTTTTTTTCTTTTTTCTTAGTTTCTTATCTTAAAGATTCATTATATTACTAAGATATCTAAAAATTCTAGGCTACTTTTACTAAGATCTCTAATAATTCGCCTAAATTTTACTCTATAATCGCTATTAATAGAAATACTAAATATTAAGTACTTAATATCGAAACTATCGAAAACTAATCTATTCTTACTATTAAATATCTAAATTACATTAGAGAAGTTACGCTTAAAGAAGCTATAGCTACTATAAATTAGAATAATACGAATTAAGTTAAAGACTTCTATAACTCTCTTAAATTAAAATATCGGTAAATAAGCGAAATTCGCGACTTTATAGTTTAATAAGTTTACGACCTTACTAAAGATCTTCTAAATACTTATATAAAGTTTTAAAAATACTCTAGTCTATACGCTAAAAAAAAAAGAGTTTAATAATAAACGAAATCGTTACGTAGAGATACGTAATAAGTTACTTTCTAAATACGGCCGAATAAATAATATAAGTCTCTTTAATTATAAGTATAAAGAGAGAGACGTTCTTATTTCGCGCGAAGAATTCGTAAAGCTTTCTATTTAGACGTTAGTAGAATTCTTTAACGAATTAATTATTCTATACGAAGAGAATATAACTATACTCTTAGATTAGTATTAATTCGCTTAAAAATATTTACTTTAATATAATATAATATCTCTTCGATTACTATAAGTCGCCTCGTATAAAATGATAGCTCATCTTATTCGAATTCGATAGAATTAACACTATAATACCTCGTTATATCTAGTTACGGAGAATATTTAGATCGTTCTTAACGATAAAATATCTAACGATAATAGGCGAATTATTAAGCGTAATCGTTCCGAGTAGTTAGATATACTTAGTCGGTACGGATTTATAGAAACGGCCGGGCTATACTAAATAGACGCTCTTTCTATAAACTATAATAATCTAATTATATTCGAAGAAAAATCTAAGTTAGTAATACTATTTACTACGTAAGATTTAATTACAAAGAATAATTTAGACTTAGTAGTTTATCGACTTATTACTTATTTTAATATTAATAGTCTCTCTATATCTCGAACTATAAATTTCGCCGATCTTATCGATTCTTCTAATACTTTCGTAAGACGTCTAAATACGCGGATTATCTAAGGCGGCTAGACTTTTACTTCGGCGATCTTTACTACGCTTACTCTTATTATCTTAATCTCTATATAACTATAGTAAAGTATTCTTTCGATACGACTTAGTTTAGCGGGTATAGAACGAAGAAGTTTAATATAACTTACGAAACTAAAAGAAGAACACTCTATTCTTAGAAGCTAAGAATAAATAAATTAAATAAGAAATAATTTAATTAATATCTTAGACGTTATAAAGAGACCGAGACTATAGATAGTAATCTCTAGTCTAGACTTCGTAACTTTAAGTTCCGACTATAATCTAAGTATAAAGAAGCTAAGAATTTTTAAGCTCTTTTACGAAATTAAGATTAGATAGTAATATATAAACTAAAGAATATATATTATTAATTCTTTCGAAGCTGTCTTACTATTATACTTTCTTAGAAGAAATACGCCCGACAACTTATTGAATTTAATTCCGAATTCTAAGAGCTTTATCGTATTCACGTAGTTAATAATTTAGAAGTATATAAGATAAACGAATTACGAAAAGAATTTATTCTTAGTTAGTTACGAAGATATATAACGATATTACGAATTCGAAGCTAAAAAGATAATTAACGTATTAAGCTTATTTATTAGATATATATCTAAACGATATATATTCATCTATCTATATATAACTAAGAAAGAAATCGTCTTATATCTAGAAGAATTAGAAAGAATCGCTACGTCTTATAAAGATCTTATAAAGAATCTCGAATAATTAATAAAGTAGTGAGAAGAAAAGTTTAGGACTATAAATTACTAAGTTCTATCTAGTTATTCCGACTATAGAGCTATCGATATTTTAAGTAGTACTCTTCGAAGCGCTCTACTAAGCTCTAAATATAACGAATAAGTTAGTAAGTCTTTCATTAATGCGGAAATTATAGTAAGCCGGAAAGAATTATATATAAGATATATCGTTATCTTAGGCGCCGCGTTTCTTTTCTAAATTAACTAATATAGGAATGTAAACGCACCGATAAAATTTAAAGCCTAGAGAAATATTAACGATAGTATAAGACGACTTATTATCTTTAACGACGACTTAATAGATAAAGAGTATTATTAGTTAATCTTTATAGCCGATGAGATAATATAGTTATACTTAGTTATTAATTCTATATAAGATAAATTAAATACGACTAAAATAGCACTTAATTTCTTCGTTCGGTAATTAAGAAATAGCGTTTTTAATATTTTACTCCGAGAAATACGGTTAGAATTTAATCTTTAGTAGAATATTAGTAGTTATAAGCTCTAAGTAATTAAGAATTCTTTAGCGATTATTAATGCGGAAACTTACGAGACGGCTCGCTTATAAATAGCCTTATCTAATATTTAAGTCGATATTAAGGATCGTTTCGCCATCGTCTTAGAGATCTATAAGATAGTTATACGTAAACCGAAGCGTAGTGAAGATCTAGAGACGTTAAAGAGCTTAAGTTCGAAGGGGTTAGATAAGAGATAATTAGATAACTTTATAAAGCGTTTAAAGAGCATAAAGAAGAATTAATATTTCTAAGAGAATAGGCGAAGATCGTAGTTAAGTCTTAAGCGAGGCCGTTAAGGAAGCGAGCGATAATAGAAGAAATATAATGGAAGAAGTTTAAAGTGGTGAATAGCTTTATGATTAGCTAAGGCGTCGACACTAGACTAGGGTTCTTCTTATATAGTCCTCGGGAACTATCATTCATAGAATTAATTAATTAAGTTACGAATAGAGAGAACTTCCTTTAGTTAAGTGTGTGTGCTGTGAAGAGGCTATACTCACCGCCGTACGAGTTAATACCTATAGCTAGTAGCCTCGCCCCAGTTTAATAGTAAGAGAAGGGCTTCTATAAGTCTATTTTACGTACTAACGAAAATTAAAGAGACTAAAAGAGAATCTTATATTCGAGAACTATAGATTTACTTAAATACATATCTTTAGCGCTTTATATTTATATTCTATTAGCTTCTTTCTTCTCCCATAATAGTCTCTTTAGTAATGACTTTAGGGTTATATACTACGGACTTCGTATAAGTCTTCTTTATATATCTTTAGTAGATTTAGTCTCGAACTTCACTTTCGAGAGTTATACGTCGCGCTTAAATATTTCTCGCTTTATTAAGAAAATTTAATGCAGGGTAAATAAAAGCTAATCCTAAAAGTTAGAGAGGAGTGAATGGTAGGTTCCACGATTAGTAAGCTACTTTTCATAATCTAGCGAGTTTCTATGAAGCGTAGAGACGGAATCGACTTCTTAGTACTCTTATATACCTAGGACGTATATAATATTCTAATAACTACGGAGCGAGAAAGAGCCGCGGGCTAACGTAAAGTGACTTTATTTTCTCGCTTTCTCGACCGCCTCATTCTTATTATTCTTTTTATTATTCTTATCCCTACCTCCTACGATAGAGCTGAATTTCGCTGCTCTTTCCGGTTAAATACTACGGTATTTAGAACTACGCTATAATAAAGATCTAATCATAATAAGAACTTAAGTCTTCCTTCTATAGCGCAGTATCTAAATAGAGTTTTATCGATTCGGCCCCGATTTTTTAGTTAGTTTCTCAATGCGTCGTTAAATATATTTTTTAAAGACTAGCGTTCCGCGACAGTCTTTTATTTCTTAAGAGCTAAAATCGATTTAAGATCTATTTATATTAATAGAACTATTTTAGAACTATAGATATAGAATTATATATAAAATTCGCTCTTATTCTATTAATAATTAAATAATAATAGCGACGATAAAAAACCGTAATAATATAGTAATAAGAAGACTTTTAATTATTATCGTAATTAATAACTATATTTATATCGTTAATCGAAACGCTATACCTAGTTTCTATAAAGACTATATTAGTTTATATTCTTCTTTATTCTATCCCTACTTAGGCGGAACTTATTTATAAGACACTATAACGCTTTAATAAGCTCGACGCCGTTTCTTAGCCGGCTTCTTCGCCATCTTCTCGTCCTCGTTCTCCTTATTCTCGCGCTCTTTTCGCTTTTTATAATTAGAACTACCGAAATCATCGTTAAAATCTTATATATCTATAAGATTATAAACTATATACGGAGATTTACTAATATACTACAAATTAATTAGCTCTTCCTAGAGAAGAATAAATAATATATTCTTAGTTTTAAATTCGACTCTTTTACGAAAATTTCTCTCCCGGTCGATAAATAACCGGTCACCGATTATTCCGAGAGTCTAATAGTCGTTAACGATAAATCTCGTCGCTCTTCTAGATAGCTATTCCAATAACGCCTCTAGCTTAGAACTATTCCGAGACAAATAATAAAAAATATGGCCCGATCCGTAATACTTTCCTTTAGTTTTCTTCGGCTTTAACTTTAGCTCGAAGTGGAAACGCGTTATAACTAGGTAACGCGCGACGACATCGATATTCTTAGATCGATAGAATTATTCTTAAGCTTTTATTACTAGCTCGCGTATTCTACCCGTATCGTCTAAGTTAATCTCTCTATTAAGTTTAACGTTGTGGAATATCGCCCTCTAAAGGTTTATATTAAACCTTTAGTCACGTGATTAAATACGAAGTTTAAGTTCGTATTTAGACCTAGGGTCTATGAAATCACGTGACTAGTGCGATATTAATTCCGCACTCTATTAAATGATTAGTCGTGCTTACTAATGTTGATTTGAAATCAAC
>NW_006912970.1:66845-87856 GCF_000585535.1 Cladophialophora psammophila CBS 110553
AATGATTAGTCGTGCTTACTAATGTTGATTTGAAATCAACATTTTAAGGGTCTTAACTGTGGACACTTATTGTCTATATAAAGACCTTTACCCTCCCTAGGTAGATAGTTATCTTCAAGTTCTTTAATAGTCACTTACCTACATATAAGCTTTACGATCTATATGAGCCTTACTATCTATACATTAGATAGTTCTCTAAGTCCTTCCAACAGACGTCTAAAAAAACGTTACTTATTCGCTCTCGGAATTACGAAGATAGGCTGTGAATTTAAACCCGTATATCTACTAAAGTAGAAATATTTTATTAAGCTAGTCTCGCTTTCTCTTTCATCGCTATATCGTTCTCTTCTTTTTAGTTTACTCTTACTTTTATTTAACTTTTTTTTTTAGCGTAAACTTAGCTTATTACGAAGTCTTCATAATAATAGTCGTTTTATATTTCATAATAAAGTATAAAATAAGAAGCCCATTATAGCTTCTTCTCTTTACGGTCGTTCTCGAGGTCATTTCATTAATAGATCCTATCTTTTAAGAATTCTATTCTAAACTCTTCTTTATAAAGATCGCGATGAATAATATTCTCTTCCGTTACTTATACTCTTAATAATTATCTTAACGATACTATTACGCACTATTACCTAGGCTTCTATCTTCGTTACTCTTATCTTTCTTCTAACGAGGGTCTCTATAGATATCTTTCGGAATAATATCGGAATAATTACGTCGACGACTAGTATATTGAGAGACTTTATCTAGACGAACACTTCGAGCGCTTCACTAGAGGCGACCGTTAAGATTTAGTTTAACGGTCTAGTTAGCTCCGGTGTCATTAACTTAACTAGTAATTACGGTTTTATAGTCGTTAATCTAATAGTCGCTAGTAACTTTATCATCTCTTACGCCTCTTAAAATCTATTCGTAGCTAATACTACTTTCGGAGCGACTATTTCACTCTCATCTACTAATAGCGTCTCCGTTACGAAACTCTCTTCAACGAATACGGCTCCGGTTCCGTCTAACGAACCGTTTACGTCGCCGTCGTTACCGTCTACTATAAGTGACGGGTCTCTTAGTCTCAGCTAGAGTATAAGTCTTAGTCTTCTCTCTATTACTATTACGTCGGCTAACATTAGCCTCTTCACCGGCATTAGAGAGCGATTAAGAGTATCTCTAGTTACGATGTTAATATGGCTTCTTCTAGCTTTAATTCCGACTTTTTTAGTCTAAAGCGACGATTTCTAATACTAGATATATCGACGACGAATTCTTCTTCTTTCTATATCTCATCTATTATTAGTAACTTTAAGAGATCTTAGATAGTTTAGATAGTCTATTATAAAATATATATCTTTCTCTTAATACGTAAATTAGTATAGTACCTTATAAAGTATATTCGGAGGACTTAGAGAACTATCTAATGTATAGATAGTAAGGCTCATATAGATCGTAAACCTTATAGATAGGTAACTAACTATTAAAGAACTTAAAGATAACTATCTACCTAGGGAGGGTAAAGGTCTTTATATAGATAATGAGTGTCCATAGTTAAGACCCTTAAAATGTTGATTTCAAATTAACATTAGTAAGTACGATTAATCATTTAATAGAGTGCGGAATTAATATCGCACTAGTTACGTAATTTCATAGACCCTAGATCTAAATACGAAATTAAACTTCGTATTTAATCACGTAACTTAAGGTTTAATATAAACCTTTAGAGGGCGATATTTCACAAACTTAATGAAGCGGTGTTTATAGCTATAATAAGTTAATTACCCGATAATAACTATAATCTAGCTCTTATAACTTTAGCGAGCCCGGTTATATTATTACTCTCTTAGCTTTATATTAGGCGATTATATTTAAATATCATAGATATATAGATAGTTAAGAATATCTAATAGTTTTTCTCTAATTAAATATAGACGCGTATAACGTATAGTCTAATATAAAACTTACTTTCCGTTATATATATATATAGTAAAACTTTACGTACTCTATAAGTATACTCACTATAACTTATTTAGCGCTATTATTAGTAGAGTATATTTTAAAGCTTAGCTAATTATAACTTTCAACGATAATCGTATTCTTATTAAAGATAACTTAATTACTTTATACTATTATATATCACTCCGTTAGTATAGATAGCCCCTAAGAGAAATATCTCGATATCGTCACTCAATCTTTAGTTATATCGCCTCATTCGTATTAATTCTATCTTCTACGTTCTCTCCTCCTTATCTCTTTTTCTTAATATTTATCGTTTTATTATACGGTGTGCCCTATACGGAGCATTTCGACGATATTAACTATCTTTAATAGATGCATATATAGCTAAATAAACACCCCGAAGTCCCTAAGGACCTTAGAACTTTTAATATAATTATTCCCGACCGCACACTACCCGCCGAACTTAAGAACTATATAAATTTAACTCTTTCTTTAAGTCCTTTATTTAATGACCGAGATCGTAAATTAATTCTCTAAATTATAAAATAATTTACTTACGATATTAAGTTTAGATTCTTTTTAGTATCTTTATTACCATTATTATCTTCTTCTTCGGTCTAATATCGAAGTCTTCGTTAGTGTCTAAGGCTATAAGAGTATTTAATTCATCATTGAGATCTATCTTAAGGTAAGCTATTATAAACGCGACTCTTAGGGTAAGTTAATATCTTATTTAGTTCTTTAATAACTCCGAGTTTAAACTCTCACGAACTAATTCTATAAACTTTCTTATTAAATACTATTTCTAACACTTATATTTTTAGTTTTAGAAGTTATTAGTTCTTTTAACGAGACTAAGTTAGCGTACTTAAGAACTTAAAGTCGTCGCCGACCTTATAGGGCTAGAATTCATAATCTTACTATAGCCGTATAATCTTAAAGACTTAATTAGTACTTTTAAGAAAATCGGTATAGATATAGGCGCAAAGACACCGGTATATAGCTTAGCTATAGTATAGTTCACTTATCTTAACCTTCTTAAATATATTATTATCTTTAGTCTAGAAACTACTTTTATTATGGAGGATAACGTTAATTAAGATGTGAGAATTAAATAGTAGATTCAACTAATTTCCGATAATATTCGTAATTATACTAACGTTCCCGATATTAATTTAGCGCTCTATAGAACTAACTAAGACGTTCTATAGCTAGGTCACTATGGCTCGGCTATCGACGACTAGATACTTTCATCTCGTATTTATAGCGACGATACGCGCTATAAAACGGAGTTATACTTAGAATAATCGAAACGTTTTCTTAGAGATAAGCTAGTAGAAGATCATCGTATACTATAAATCTCCTCTATAATAGTATATTCATTCGAATATAGCGTCACTAAACAAAGTGCGCAAAATATATTAAATACTATAGCCCGTAACGCGGACGAAGTATTTAACGTATCTCTATTAAATATCTATCGGGCGGAAGCGCTACGATATCTCGTCGTTAACCCTTAGATAATGAATCACTACGAACCATCTAAAGAACATAGATATCTAAGTTCTATATACGTTGAAGACGAATATAGTAACGAAGGGAATGAATCCGAATTTAAATTTATTAAAGAGACTATAGGTAATATCGTAAAGAGTGCTCGCTATTAAGTATTATTTAATAATATATATATACGATCTCCGTTATAAATTTAAAAGAAGAATATAATAGTATATTCTTACTTAAGTAAGCTATACGCGAATCGCCGGGCCTATGGCTTCGAGATAAACTAGATAAATAAATTTAGTAATAGATAGTCTATTACTATAGTATTACTATAGTAAGCCCTTAGAGACGTTTATCTCATTAAAAATCGCGGTGAATCTTACTATAAAAGTCTAAGAGACTCGAGATTATATAGAAGTTAAATATATAGCGGGAATACCTTTTATAGCTTATTAAAATCTTATAATTAGCTAGAATATACGTAGACTAAGCTAAGAAGCTATCTTTAAAAGAATAGTCGTCTATATACGTTAAATAGAGATCCCTTATTACGGTGTTATACTCTAATATATACTACTATTCTCTTATCTACATATTACGAAGTTAAAAGCCCGGATCCGGAAATAATAAGAAGATTACCGTAATCATTACGAAGAAATAAAGAGAGAACTTTCTATTATTTTAGCTATCTAACCGAATCGGTGCTCTACTATTACTAGAGATCTCTACGAGCCTAGAATATAATCTTATAAGCTTTTATCTAATCATCGTTCCTTATTATCTAATTATATAGTTCGAATTCCATAATCTTAGTGTTAGATATAGCGTCGAGAATAATAGATTTAACCCGTCTAGTTAACTAAGTCTCTACGAAAGTAATAACTTTATATAAGGCGATATTAAATAAAGATATAAATAAACGTCGTTATTAACGTTATTAATATAGCTAAAAAGAGAGTGTCTTAGTAGTAATCGCTCACCGAACCCTAGTTAGCTCTAATCTCGAAAGAGAGTTCTTTCGACTTAGAATAGAGAAGATAAAGAACGATAATAGAGAGAAGATAAGTGTTAGGGATTCCTTGGCAAGTAGGCAGAGTCTAACGATAAGCGTATATATAAGTCATCCCTATAGTATATGGTCGATACTGTACACGACTCAAAGCGTAAGAGAGGGAAGAGTGCGCCTCCTATGCGGGGAGTGTGCTAGTAATAAGGATGCACTCCCTAAGTCGTATCTCTTGGCTAGTGGCCTGATTATTCTCCGATGTATCAGGCGTCCGTCCTTCCGATGTTTAGCCGAATTCGTAATAATAAGAGATATAGTAAATAAGTCTAATAATTAATCTCGATACAAATAGTAACGTTAGATTCTATAAAAATATACTAGCGCCGAAGGACTAGCTAAATATAGAGGTGAAAAAGATAATAGCGATTACTAAAGTAGTTACGATGCCGATAATAAATGGATTTCGAATTTATCTAGGGGTCGCTTTTATTAAGATACCGCGTAGACGATCTAAATCTTTAATCTAATCACTTAGAGTGTTTATAGCGACCTGGGGTACGATCTTAGAAACTATCACGAGCCCACCGTTGTCCCCAAGTACTCTACGCCCTCCACCCGAATCGGGTGGACGGTATAGAAAGAAAAGGATAAGGTAAAGAATGGTTGAAGTATAAGACTATCGATTAACGCTACCTTACCCTTTTCACGTGATAAAAGAGAGAAAGCTATAAGAGTCTTCTCTTACCCGAATCGGCTAAGAGAGAACTCTTCCTTTTTCTTAAACGTTGAGTCGTTATTAATAGAACTACGTAAATAGAATAAGATATTTAGCTACTCTTATTTCTTTATATCTACTACGTTACGTAGATCCCTAATAATTCTTAACGCTTATCTATTACGCAGTAGTACTATCGAGCTAGTAGTAGCTATATACGACTCTAGAGAGATCTCTAATAATCATTCTTACTAGGGTAAGTTCCTATCTAAATCGAGTAAGAATAAACCCCTCATCGCTCCGAGATAATAGAGCGCGCGAGGTCTCGTCGAGTACCGTCGATGAAGATTCTACGATTACTATAAACTTTATAGACCTACGATACTTTATTTTTACGCCTACGGACATAGATAACCTCGAAGAAATAAATAATAAATTATTATAGACCGAACTATTTAGACTTAAAAGAGAAAGAATACGGCGAGAATAAATAAATTAAATTCATTATCTACGGAGAGAGAGTACTCTTAGTATAGAATAGAGATTAATATAAGAGACTATAGTATATTCTTGAAGTCTTCTATCTAAATTGAGTAGAAATAATAAGCGACTAATTATAAATAATTTAGCTAACTACGCGAAAATCTTTAAGACGAACTTCCCGAAGTATTTTAATAAGAGTAGTTACTAAGCCTTAACTAAGTTTATTATAGATATCGAGATATATTTTAAGTTCTATTATTAGAATCTAATAGATTCTAAAGTAGCTAAGCGAGTTATCTAAACGACGGTAACTTAGCTAAATAGAGAGCCTCGTTAAATATACTATAGATAACGCAATGTATCCATTAGTTAAAAGGAATTTCTTACGTTTCTTCGAGATATTATTAAAGACTCTTAAATTTATACTTTTAAAGTCACTTATATTACTTAGTTTAGAAAGTAATAAAAAGAATAGAGTATTCGTTAGTACTTATATAAACTAAAGTAAGTAAAGATCGAGATAGAGACGTTAAGACTTACGGAAGTTAAGTAAAAGATATAGCGTTTTCTTTATAATCTATAATCTAATATTCGTAACGTAGTTATAGTAAAGCTATAGAAGATACGTCTTAATAAAGATACTATTCTTACGGCCGCCTATCGTTATAAGATACGTTTTACGAATAAGTAAAAGAGTAAGGCTAAGAAGAAGAATATTTTAGAAAAGAGAAATAAACTTCTAAAGTAAAAGACATCGATAGCTATAATAGAAAATAAGAATAGAACTTCTCACCCGAATCGAGAGAAAAAAAATATATTTAGTTCGCTAAACGTATTAGCTAAGTCTAAATCTAAGTAGAGAGAAAAATTAACGTTCTTATTTATTTCTAAGTACTATAATTACTATAAGAAAAGACACCTAGTACGGAATTACCTTAAAAAGGGTATAAAAAAATAAATATTAATGTAGTAAACGTAGCTATCGCATTAGAGTATATTTAGTCTACGAGATACGGCGTATTAGAGCAGCGCTATATAAGTATTTAAGTAATAGTTCGAGTAAAGGGCGAGAAGTATCGATTACGAGTCCTTATAAACTGTGGGGTATAGAATAACTTTATCTTTTAGATAACTATTATTAGGCTTAATTTAAAAGGCGTTTTACTAGATATATTTAGAAAGACTATGAATAAACGATAGATCACTATTTACGGCCGTTATAGCCTCGAGATTTAGATTATTAATGACCGGGGAAGGACTATTAAGGCTAAACTTAATTTATTATTTACGAATATCGAGAGATTCGATATAATACTTAGTATACGTTAGCTAGAAGTAATTAATTCCGATATTAATTTTAGAGATAGTATCTAGGTAGTGAGAGATTTAGATCGCTAAACTCGAATTAGTATAATTATAGTGTAAGAGCTTATTTAAGAGAAAAATAAAGTCTATATTATATAGTATTAATCTTTAGAGAAATCTTAAAGAGCTTCTTATCTAAATCGGGTAAGATAGTATTTTACCCATCTCTAAACTCTCGTATTAAGTAAAGACGAAGATATATCTTCTCTCTATACTAGCTATAGCGATATAGCACTAGATTCGAGCGAGACTTAAATCTCACTAGTATCGAAGATAAAATATATAATTAATCTTACGCTAGATATAATAGTATCTTATAGACTTATTTATTCTTTAAGTAATAGAGAACTCGAGGCTCTTAGAGAATATCTCGATAATATATTAATAAAAGAGTAAATTCGACTAAGTATCTTATTTATTAAGGCTTCTATTTTATTTATTTTAAAGAAAGACGAAGAGCTTCGTCTCTACGTAAACTATAGAAGGCTAAATAAGGTTACGATTAAGAATCGCTATTTATTATCCTTAATATCTAAGATTCTTAATCGCTTAGTAAAAGTAAAACTCTTTATAAAGCTAGATTTACGAGATGCTTACTATAGGATTCTTATTAAAGTAGAGAACTAGTGGAAAATAATATTCCGCACTAGATATAGATAGTTTAAATACTTAGTAATGTCTTTTAAGCTGACGAATACTCTAGTTACTTTTTAGATATACGTAAACGAGTCTCTAAGGAGCTTATTAGACGTTTTCTATATTATATATATAGACGATATTCTAATCTTTAGTAGAATAGAGAAGAAACACGAGAATTATATTAAATAAGTGCTCGAAAGACTCCGGAAATCACGGCTTTTTATTAAGCTTAGTAAATACGAGTTCTATATAAGAGAAGTAGTATTCTAGGCTTTATCGTTAATAAGAAGGGAGTTTTAATGAATTCTTAGAGAGTAATAGTTATCTAAGAATAGCCTACTCTCTAGATATTTAGAGATATTTAGATATTTCTAGGGTTTACTAATTTCTATAGAGACTTTATTCGTAATTTCTTAAAAGTAGTGGCGCTAATTATAGATCTACTAAAGGAAATGAAGTATAGCGTAAAGAAGAGCTCTCTAAAATAAACTCTAAAAGTAAATAAAGCTTTTTAAGAGCTTAAGAAGCGCTTTAAAAGAGCCTCTCTACTTTATTATTACGATCTAGATCTAGAGATAAGAGTAGAGACCGATATCTCTAGTAGTGAACTAAAAGATATATTATCTTAGAATATTACTATTCTTTTATTCGAAACGAGTAAGAAATCTTTATTCGTCTAAAAATCTATAGTCTTTTACTTTCGTAAATATAAATCTAAGGAAATTTAGTACTTTACGAATAACTAGGAAATACTAGCGATTATATATATATTTAAGAAATAAAGATATTATCTAGAAGTTCTCTCTAAGATAGTAACTATAGTTACTAACTATAAAGCGCTAACTTACTTTATAAATATAAAGATATTAGCTTAAAAGAGATAAATACGCTAGATAGAAGACCTAGTAGTATTTAATTTTCGTATTAAATAGAGAGCGAGTAAGAAAAACTTCGCTAATGACTTATTTAGAAGGTCTAATTATAAGTGAGTAATTTTAAGTGCTAATAAATAGAGTAATATACTATATAAACTGATAGCTCTACGCTTAAAGCCTTTATCTAAATTAGGTGGGGACGATGAAATATCGATATTAATTAGCGCTATTTAAATTACGGTATTAACGAGAGCGTAGTCGTTACGAAAACCGTATCTAAGGAATAGTGAATGAAACACTATCTTTAGCTTAATACTTTCTACTAATGAAGTATAGCTAGAGTAGAAGAGCGATAAATTAAATAAACTTATCGATGATAGCCGCTTAGTAAATGTAAGCTAGACGACCTCTAAAAGAGAAAAAGCGCCGGCTTTCTTACTCGGATCGAATAAGAGAGTAAATTTAGAAGCTTAGATTCGGAAGGCGTAGAGTCTTAATCGGTTCGTAGACGCACGAATATAGATAATCTTCGTAGATAAAGAGTATTAGATAGTAGATTAAGTGGGAATAGTTCGACGAAATAAACTTATTTATATTCTTAATAATTTAACGATTAAGACTAAGATTCTAAGAATTAATTATAATAATTCTTAAGACGGAGGTTACTTCGGGCGAGCTAGAACGCTTAAGATTATTTAGCGTTATTATTAGTAGCTTAGAGTAAAGAGAGACATTTACGAGTATATAGATACTTATAATATATATTAAAGAATAAAGATTTTAAGATATAAGTCTTATAGAGAGCTAGTCTCTTTAGCTTCGTTAATAAAGCCTTAGTAAGATATTACTATAAACTTCATCGTAGAGCTACTATCGTCTAAGTATCGGAATAGTATTTACGACGCGGTGCTAATGGTAGTAGATAGATACTTAAAAATAATACGTCTTATTTTATATAAGTAAGATATAATGGTCTAGAAATTAGAAACGATCTTAATTAATAAAGTCTTCTCGAGATATAGAATATCTAAAATAATTATAAGTAATAGAGACTCTTTATTTATATTAAAGTATTAAAAGACGATATACTATTATCTTACGGTTAAGAGAAAGCTATTAATCGCCTTTCATTTATAAATAGATAAATAAATAGAGCGGCTAAATTAAGTACTTAAATACTGTTTAAGATACTATCTAAATAACGAATAAAGTAACTAAGCTAAACTACTTAGTAGTGCGGAATGAGCTATTAATAATAGTCGGAATAATACGATTAATACTGTACCGTTCTAAATAGTGTATAACTATAAACCCAGTATAAAAAGAAATCTTAAAGATTCTTATTTACTTAAATTAAGTGGGAAGAAATCGCTCTCGATTTATAAGAGAGTAAGATAAAATACTAAGAAGATTTTAGCTATATAAGTCTATTTACGAAAATTTTAGTAAAGAACGTAAGAAAAGATTAAGAGCTACTATAATCAACACTATAAGAGTATAGAATTTAAAGCGAGCGATCTAGTTATACTCCTAACGAAAAATATTAAGTTACGTAAAACTAGTAAGAAACTCTCTAATAAGTATATAGAGTCTTTTTACGTTAAATAATAAATAAGTAAAAATATCTATTAACTTACTTTATTTAAGCGTTATAAACGAATCTATTTAATATTTTACGTTTTACTTCTTTAGACTTATTATTAACGCTAAGAAACTCTTTCTTCTTTATCTAAAAAAAAATAAAGAGAAAGAGTTCGATATAAAATAGATTCTAAACGCTTAAGAAAAGAAAGTAAGACGACGTTAATTAGTTAAATAACTAGAATAGAGCTATAAATATAATATATAGTGTAACAAGATAAGGTGGCTATGCTGTGATGGGCTGTGCTGAGCTGATAGAGCGGTGACAAGGTAAAAAAGTTATCTAGTTACATATTAAACCTAAATGGGCTGGCAGAGAGAAGGCGCGGAATAGTTTACAGTGCTGGTAGTGTGCCATTCATTTTTATAGATTAAGCAGAGTATTATGAATTCCATGGCTTTTGGTACCGTCTACCTAAATTCTAAGAGTGTTTTATTAGTCCTATTCAATTCCTCGATGCTACCGCTGTACTAGGTGTTCGTAGCCCTAGTCGCTGTCTCTCTAGATGATGTTGGTGATATTGTTGTTAGTATTAACTAGAAACGCGTTCTCGATTCCCGATCTACTGGACAGGCCTCTATGCGTTGTTACACGTGCACGCCAAACCCTAAAGTGCTCTATTATAGTTAGCGACCGCGGGAAGATAATCTATTTATCGAAGATTCGAGCTCTTTACGATAATGTCTTAATAAGATACTACATTAAGAATTACTAGAGTTAATACTAAAGAGTGAAGGACACGACTAAATAGGAGTTCGAGATTAACGACTAAAATTCACGTAGATATCGATTTAACTCTAAAAGACGATGAGGCTACTTATAGAGGTAGAGTTCGCTAATTATTTAGAAAATCTTTTCTACGAAAGAGTTTAGAACCGAAATATTAAGGAGAATTTAAGATAAATAGCTCTTTTAAGAAGTAAATTAATTAATCGCGGATAGAATACTATAGTGAAGGTATTTCCGAAGAGAAGATACTTAATTAGTAAAACGAAACGCTATAGTATTATAGCGTATAAAGTCTAACGCGGAACTCGAAGAGAAAGAAGATTATCTCTCTAAGATCTAAAAGTTCTTTTAAACGAGTCGTCGAAAAAGTATACTTATCGAAGAACTAAGATATAAGAAATAAGAAGATAGATACGCGAAACAACGAAGAAAAGAAGTAGAGAGATACGGAATACGAATAAGTTTTAAGATAAAGAAATATTTTAATAGAGAATTTAGTATAGAGCTATAATAGTGATTCTAGACTATTACGATTAAATAAATAAAGAAGATATTATCGACGGCTAGCTATTATTACATCGAATATAGTTCTCCTAGCTAATTAATATTCGAGGTGCGAACTTAGTCGGCGCTATAGAGATTACTCGCGTAATATTAGAGCTAATTAGGAAGATCGGTTCTCTCGTATACGGAGATTACTTATAGATTAGAAAGATTACGAACTAAGCATTAAAGAACGAGATCTATTCAACTATTAAATTAAGTTCCGAGAAGAAGACGTCTTACTAGGAGCGTAGCTAATTTACTTATTAATTTAGCTACTACTTAAAGAAATCGAGAGTATACGTAAGCTTCTAAACTAATTCTTTCGAAGTATAGAAGCGATGGTATCGGAGTAATCTAGGATACCGAGGTTTCGGGGACTAGCTGCGAGCACTTCTTCAGCGTCTTTCGCTATATTCTTATCTTCTTCTAGAGATTCTTTATAGTCGTCTTCGTTAAAACCAATATAGATAATAACGATACCGGATTCGACGATAATAGCGTAAAATGAAAATAAGCTAATTATATTAAAGATACCGTAAGAAAGTAAGAAGAATTCCGAATATCTATTCTTTAAAGGCGTAAATACTACGATATTCTTAAAGAATTTCGAGTATTTATCTCTATATAATCGATAGTTAAAAGAAGATCGTACTAAAGTGATTATTCGTTTTTATAATCGTTTCTATATAGTAATTATTCGTAACTTACTTAAATATAAACTACGAGATTAAAAAGATATTAAGCGAGAGATACTAAAGAAGTAAGAGAACGAAGATAAAGATTAGCTAATATTAACTCTTTTTTATTTATAATCGCTTAAGAATAAAAAGCGAGAGAGTAAAGAAGATATACGTATTTATCTACGCGAATTTAAAAGAACTAACGATATCTTACTTAAAGAAGAGAAAGTGATCTCTATTTAATTAAATAAATAGTTACTAGAAGAGTTATCGAAGCGAGATCGTAATAAAATTATCTTAGATCTAGATATCGATTATAGAGATACTAAAATAATTAAGTACGATAAGATTTATAAAAAGGCTATAAATCGCTCGTAAGCTCACTATAATACTAATCGTTTTGTAGACTCTTTAGAAGGTTAAGCTTTAAATAATTTAATGGAAGAACGTAAAGAAAAGTTCTCGATATTAAGATAAAAAAAGAGAAGTATAAAAGATAAGAAAAAGAATAAGAAAACTAAGAAAACGGCTAATAAAGTATCTTCTCGGACTTCTTAGATTAAATAAGGAATAGTGCTTCTCTCTACTTAGCTATTATTAGCGGAATATATTAATGAACTATCTAATCGTTTCTAAAGTGCGATAATACTAGAAATAAGAGGCTTAAAGAAATAAATATAAGTAGTAATAGAGGTAATTAGTACCTTAGTAAACGTAACGATAGTGAATTTAGATTTATCTAGTTATATATTAAATCTAAATCTAGAGCTAAGATCGAGGATATCCGCGATCGAAAGATCTAGCTATAGGGGAGATTAACGTAATGTAATTTATTACTTTTATAGCGAGATTAGATATATATAGCCTCGCTATTCGTATCTAAAGAAATATCTACGAGCTAAATAGATTTATTTTAACTTAAGAAATTATATTATAATGAGACCTAAAGTACCGGAAAAAGATGTTAAAGAAATTCGTTTTCTATAATTAAAGACTAAATTAGACTATCTTAGAGATATCTTTTATAATTTAGAAGGGCTAATAAAGAATCTACGCGTCTCTTATCTTAGAGTAAATCTATATAGAGACTCGATCGTAATTAATAATTCTTCGAAAGAGGAAATTAGAGAGACTATAGTTACGGCTGCCCGAACGTTTAATAAGAATAAAGCGCGAGAGTCTAAAGCTAAATATAGTATAGTAGACTATAAGACTATTCTAAAACGATTAGAGAAAGAAAAGAACTATTCGATCACGAAGTAAGCTCAATTAGAATAATATATAAAAGAGATTCTTAAAGCTACTAATTAAGCCACGGAATAACCGAGGAAAAATCCGATAAGACGGATACATTTTATAGAACTAGAAATTATCTACGATGGCGTTATCTAAGAAGTTTCGGAAAGTTAAGACATAATAATAAAAGATACGGAACTAAGTTCGGTTATATAACGTTAGAAAAGAAGAACGTATATATAGGAATAAGAGTAGCTCGTACCCCGTGAAAAGCTTTAGAAGACACTTAGGCGAATATCTACGGAAGAAACGGTAAGCTTAGTTAATAAGATTTTAAAATAGAAAATAGTCGGAACTATTATTTAGAATATATTAGCTAGATTAAAAGAAGTACGACAGAAGCTATTCTTAAGAAAAACCTAGGAGTATAACGAAGATCGTTAGAAGCTTCTATACCGTAAGGCGCGGATCTCTAAGATACGGCTAAATAGTGAAAGTAGTTATTCTTAGACTATTAAGTTAGCTTTTACTAAATATCCGTTTCTAGATATTAAGCTTCGCTATAAATATAAACGAGTATTAGTTAATAGCGGAGCGAAGATAAATTTAATCTCGAAGGATCTTATAATGGAAATCGAAATAGAAAATACGATTCGATTTACTTAAAGCGTTACTAGCCTCATTAGCTACGATAAAAGACGTAGATAGCGATTCATTAGGTTAATTAATTCGTTAACGTTAACTATTATCGGTATGAATATTAAGACTTCTATTTATATTGCACGGATTATAAATTCTAGTTGTCGATTAATATTAAGAACTTTATTCTAAATTATAGCGCGAATATAGATAATACGAGATAACGATAGAAATTACGTAATTACTCTCCGTTTATAGACGAATAGAGATGTCGTTTAGATTAAGATAAGAGAAGAGAAAGTCGATGAGAATAAGAAAACCGCGAAAATAGTGGAATTATTATATAGCGGATTAAACTAGTTAACGAATAGAAATATAAAAGGTCTCTATTCGCCTCCTTAAAAGGCCTAATCTCTATAACGATAAGGAAAAGAGAGCTTTACTAGAAGAACGAAGGCGAAGACTAGGAGAACGAAGGCGAAGATAAAAGTTCGATATTAGTGAGAAGAGATATAATGAGTAAAGATTTATTAGATTATATATTAAACCTAATTTATTAGTACGACGAAGGGAGTTTAGTAGACGAGACTACGGTTAGAGTTCGTCGAGTTATTATTTCGTCGAAACTTCGAGATAAGAAGGATAGTCGATAGCTAATTAGGCTCTTAAGGCGGAGAGATTTCATTAGCTTAATTAATGACATAAGAAATGAGATAAAACATAGAAAAATTAAAGTAGTCTAAGGCTTAAGAGCTCGCGTAAATACGCTCTATAAGCGCAAGGCTAATAAGATTCTTTCGGTGAATATATCTTAAACGGACGGAAGTACGCTAGGTAAGTTAATTAACTAAAGGAAGAGAGTAATAGTTAGAAAAAGAGCTATAGAGCTCTATTCGATGCCGTACCGCTATAGTTAGTGAATTATATCGCGGTTTATAATCTTTTAAAGAGAATTACGCTTAACGCTAACGCGACTAAAGTAGCTTTTAATTAGAGACGTTCTTTAGAAATTAGAAAAGAATGTATTAGTAGAAGTATTATTTAATAGAGAAGGAGCACTTTTCTAAAAGTTCTTAGAGATTAGAAAAATTATTTAGAAAGTAATATTATCTTAGATTATTCGAACTATTTTATATAAAGTATAGTAGACTAAGAGTTTTTATATTTCTAAGGCCCTAGAGAAGAAGATAATTACGTTAGTGAAAGATCGAATTTAAAAAGGGATCTTTAAGTCGTATTATAATCTTTATCGAAATCCTTTCTTTCTCGTGGCTAAAAAAAAGACTAAGAAGTATAGAATTATAAATATAGCTATTATTTAAAGAACTTAGAGAACTATCTAATGTATAAATAGTAAGACTCATATAGATCGTAAACCTTATAGATAGGTAAGTGACTATTAAAGAACTTAAAGATAACTATCTACCTAGAGAGGGTAAAGGTCTTTATATAGACAATAAGTGTCCACAGTTAAGACCCTTAAAATGTTAATTTTAAATCAATATTAGTAAGCACGACTAATCATTTAATAGAGTGCGAAATTAATATCGCACTAGTCACGTAATTTCATAGACCCTAGGTCTAAATACGAACTTAAACTTCGTATTTAATCACGTGACTAAAGGTTTAATATAAACCTTTAGAGGGCGATATTCCACAGCTATAAATATTAATAGAGTAATCATTCGAGATACGAATCTACCGCCTTCGTCGGACGATTTCTTTAAAGAATTTACTAGAATATATATTTTATTACTAATAGATTAGTTCTTTAATTATAATTAAGTAGAATTAGCTATCGAATATAGAAATATAACTACTTTTTAGACTTTATTAAGATTAATACGATAGACTATCTTACCGTAAGGAACTATAAATTCGGTGGCTTAGTTTATAAGAATATCGAATAAGGTTTTAGCGACGTAAATCCCGGAGGCGGCGAGATCTTTTATTAACGACATCGCGGTAAAAGAACTAAAGACGAACTATAGAGCTAAATAAGTAGTGTCTAGATTAAGAAAGTTTATATTAAAATATATCTAGAACCTCGATTAAATTTTATACGACGTTAAGAGAGTAGAAGTAACGGTTTTAGAAGAAAAGTTATAATTCTATATAGTAGATATTAAAGTAATTAAATATATCTACGATCGCGAAGAAAGATATTCTAATACTACGAAGATCGAAAAGATTATAAAATAACTAGTACTACGGAATATTACGGAGTTAAAGGAATTTTTAAATATTTATATCTACTATCGAATCTAGATTAAAGGTTTTATATATAAGATTACTATTTTTTATCGTTTATTAAAGAAAGATACTAAATAGTAATGAATATAAGTAGAAGATAATGCTATAAACGTATTAAAGATTACGCTAATTACCGCGCCTATACTAGTGAGTATTAACTATAAGAATAACGTAGAATTAATTATTCTTACTTTCGATACTAGTTTACTAAGTTAGGAAGTAGTACTAATATAGTATAAACGTAGTTCTTAAAAACGTAAATATTCTATACATTATGAGAGTAGTTTATAAATAAAAGTAGAGACTAAATATAACGCGGAAAAAAGAGAATACCGTACTTTACTAAAGGCATTAAAAAAGTTTAAGTTCTAGCTATACGGTGTAATCTTTTTAGTTAAAACTAATGTAGTAACTCTCGCTACTTAATTAAACCGCTCGGTAACCGATTTACCTAGTACCTTAGTAACGTAGTAGTTTACTTAGATTCGGCTATTTAATTTCGAAGTTAAATATATCTCTAGAATTAAGAATATAGTAGTAGACGCTCTATCTAAACGGCCGGAAACTATAAGTAAGACTACTAAAGTAGAAAGAGAAGAAGACATCGATAAATAAGTAATCGCGTAACTCTCTACGATATAAGTTAGCCTAATAATTCTAGATAAAATCTAAGGTTTACTTCTATACGAAAAATACCGAGTTTTAGAACTAATAATAAACTCTACTATTAAGATATAATACGTACGGATCTACTCTATTCGATTAGAATTCGAAATATCTTAATAAAGTACTACCGAAGAGAAGAAATAGTAGATATCGTTACGAAAGAAAGAATATTCTAAGAAATTATAGTAAATTACGCACTATCTTTAAATCTTTCGATGACTTATCGGAATAAATAACGATAACTTTAAAAGAATGAAGCGAGAAGTACTAAAATACTTTATACGAAACGATTACTTATTCCGAAGATCTAACACTATAAGATCTACGCGGTGAGTAGTGAATAAGAAAGAAATAAAGTAACGAATTTTAAAAGAACTATATAATGAAAGTAGATATAAAGAAGTTAAGGTCACTTATCGACGTATTACGAATTAATATTATTAGAATAATATATATATACGATGATAAAAGAATATAAAAAGACGTATATAGAATATTAGTTTCGAGACTCGCGGAGAATTAAAGAGAAGATAAAGCTCACTTACGTTAATAAAAGATAAGAGACTATTTATATAGATATAACGTCGATACTAAAATTACGAAGAAAAGCTTATTTAGTGAAGACTAAAAGTGTCTTCTCCGAATGAGTGAAAGCGCGCGGGCTAACTAAGAATAATAGTATATTAGTGGTAAAATTTCTCTAGAAAGATCTAATCTATCGCCATAAAATATTTAGAAAGCTAGTCGTTAATAAAGAGCCTAAAAATAAGAACTTAATAATTACTTTAATAAATAAATATAATATTAAAAGAGTAATTACTTCTACGTATTATTCTTAGATAAATAGCTAAGTGGAAGTAAGTTATTAAGTTACTACGGACGCTCTTACGAAGATATATAAGAGGCCGGACCGTAAAGACTAAATAAACTATTTATATACTATGTTATAAGCGGATCGAATAACTATTAAAGCTAGTATAAGCTTTACTCTATACGAATTAAAGTATCTCGATCGGCCGAAACTATCTATTAAACTAGATATTATTACTTAAGAACTAATGTTATGGGAAGAGGCTCATACCACTAAAGAACTTATGAGAATACGAGCGCGCGTACTTAAGAGACGTAAAGA
This sequence comes from Cladophialophora psammophila CBS 110553, assembly GCF_000585535.1. Taxonomy (NCBI): domain Eukaryota; kingdom Fungi; phylum Ascomycota; class Eurotiomycetes; order Chaetothyriales; family Herpotrichiellaceae; genus Cladophialophora; species Cladophialophora psammophila. The sequence continues at coordinate 84,908 of NW_006912970.1, forward strand.
GAATCTAAAAGAGGCGCGAGAACGTTTAAGGCGGTAACGTAAGCGAGGTAAGGAGTATTTCGATAAACGTCATTGAATTCGAATAGAGAAGTTAAAAGAAGAAATACTAGTTCTAATTTATAATACGTTTAGTTTAATGAATATATTAAGCTCTAAGAAGCTCTCCTTCCGATGAATGAGTTCGTATTAAGTTTTATAGATAAATCTAACCCATAATAACTATATCTTATATAAATTAAATAGTACGAAGCTTTATAGAATCTTTACTACTAATCGGCTAAAGCGTTTCTATCCGCGTGACCCGGATCGATTTAAGTTAGTAAAGTTAAGTGATACGGTAATAAGAGTAGTAATTATCGAAGAGAATAATAGTAGCGATTCTATAAACGAGATTAAAGAAGAGCGAAATAAATATATCGATGATTGAAATAGTTTCGAAGAATTAAGTAGTGAAGTCGTTAGAACTTAGGCTAAGCGTCTATCTCGAAGGGCTTCGGCTACTCGTATAACCTCGCTAATCTAAGTATTAGACGGAGCTAAAGAAGATAATTAAGAACGACTTCGAACTAACTTTATTATTAAGCTTTCTCTTCCTTCTAAAAGAATTAGTAGAGAAAGAGATTTCCGAGAATTTCGCGAATTAAAACGTAGATAAAGAGAATAATTTAAAAAGAACTCACTAAGTAAATAGAGACGACTTTACTTATATAAAATAAGAAGAGAGGCGAGCTCTCTATAACTATTCTTATATTCGCTTATCTTTTATTAAGTTTATTACTAAAGTTTTAGTTAATTAAGTTATTATTTAGAGTAGATTTAATATTTACGGTTAGTACTACTATGATAGAGAGAATAGTATAATAACACCGATAACTCTATTATAGTTTCTTTTATATTTTAATTTATTTAGTTTAATTTCTATAGAGTGAGTATTATTAACTATCTACGCTCGCTTATTTACTTTTAGGATAACTCTTAAGATATATAAATAGATGATAAATAGAATAAAGATAAGAATTATAAAGAGAATAGCTTATAATGTTTTAGTAGTCTTTAGTATAGATTAGTTTATCTAGTTATATATTAAATTTAAAAATAGTTTCGCTAAGAGGCTAATAAGTTAGCGTAAACTTAAAAAGATACTTAGTGATAGCCTTATAGTCCGTACGTTACGACGAAGTATAAGTATTACGGCGCGTAAATCGAAATTCATAGTATAAATAAATACGATGATAGAATATAGTAATAGTAGCGATATAGAGTAATTTATTTACGGGAACTATAGATAAGTGAGCTAATTAATTAATTAAAGAGAAGAAAGTACTACCTAGATTATAAATAACACTAAAGACGAGTAAGAAGTTAAATAAATAAATACTAAGACGTCGTCACCGCGACCACCGAAGTATTTCTTACTTAGTTCGTAGATAGTACTTTATAAGTAAAAGAATAGATAAGAAGAAACTAAAATCGACGTGAATATATAATAGTAACGTTAATATATAACGAAGTTCGTCACTCAACGAGTAGTGAGGTTAATAGACGGCTAAGTTAGCTCTTGACTATTTCTACTGTCTCTTTTCTCTCGTCTTTACTTTATTCCGTTAAGTAATTACTTAATTCTCTTCGTTCTTAACGAATATTTAAAGGATATCTTTATTAATCTCGAAAAATAACGCTGTATTATTTTTATAGCTTTATTTAGTGTATTTTTCATTAAGAAAATCGAGCTTTAATTATTTATAAATAGTTTTAAGTAATATAAGTAATTAAGATACTCCGCGAAGATCTCGTCGCGTATAAGGACTTACGTCTAATTCTACACTAACAACATCGTAATAGTAAGTTCCGTAAACGCCTTAGTATATTACTTCGTTACTAGATCCGTTTATACTAACGCTCTTAAATTAGTAGCAGTAAGTAGCGATTCGAAGATAAGATATTATTAATATTAGTCTATAAGTAATCTAAGCTCCCTTATAAAGATCTAATATAATAGTCGGAACGTAACTTATTTATAGTTTTAGAGGTATTACTCTTAGTACGACTATAGTATTAAATATTTAGATATCGTATCCTCGTTATTTCTCAATTTAAAAACCACCACGAGAAATACTAATATTATATCGTAAAGAAGAAATCGACGTAACTAAATAAGTTAAATAAACCATCTAAATAGTCGAAAGAATACAATAGTTAAGTGAAAAGTTCGTACTAAAAATCGCTAATTATATTAAAGGCGATCTAGAATTAAAGGTAGTGTTTAAAAATAAAGTGGTTAAGAATAAGAAGACTAAAAGATTTTAAGTATTAATTAAAGAAGCGATTAATAATCGAAATAAGTATAACGAAATTAAGAGAAGATTCATTAAAGATATTAATTATACTAGAAGTTAGAATATAGCTCTATTTCTAAAGAATACGAGCGGTAAAGATACGGTTAATCGGAAGTTTAGGTAATGAATAATCGAAGAATTTTAGAAAGATATCGTAATATAGTAATTAGATAATATAGCGTATACACTAAAGAAGCTCTAGTATATAAGAATAACGCCTAAGCTGCGGAACGAGACACTTATGAATGTATTACGTCGAATTAATCATTAAATAATGAAACGGCTAGCCGGTCTCACGGATATAAAGTTTTCTTAGTTAGCACCGCAACGAATCGATATCTTTACGGTATAGTCGAACCTAGACGATTTTAGAAACGCTATGAATAATTATAGATATTTATAAGTTATAGCTACGCGTTTAGAATATTATGTTAGACACAGCCTTTTCTGCGACCAGGACTGAGAACCGGGTAGGCAGGTGTGCCGACCCGCGAGGGCCACACAAGCAGGAAACACACAAGGCTGAGGCACGTGACGTGCTCAGCAACGCTCAGTGTAGATCAGTGTGCTCAGGCTGAGCACAGCTGATCACGACTGAGCACGACGGAGCAAG
>NW_006912971.1:0-4569 GCF_000585535.1 Cladophialophora psammophila CBS 110553
GCACACCTGCCTACCCGGTTCTCAGTCCTGGTCGCAGAAAAGGCTGTGTCTAACACTCACCTCGTTAGGAAACGATACGATTATATAAGTGGTAGAAAGAGATAAATTAAATAATACTAGTGTTATTCTAGTTATATAGTTCTTCTCCGACTAAGCGAAGATACTATAAGGGCGGTAGTGGTCGTCATAAAGAGCCCGAGGGCGACAGATTACGATGATTCATAGAATAAATCTAATCGATAAACCATTACATTTATATATTAGATCTAATCTATGAACTCTCTCCCTTCTTTATAAGTATATATTCTCCTCGTGATTCCGATCTTCGCGGTGTACGCCCCGAAATAATGTTTTATTCTTTAGTTTCGTTAACGACGTCTATTTATCGTTATACGATATCTACTTCTGTATGGTCTCCCGTCTAATTTATTCGACGTTGCTATATCGTAATTCATTCGGCTTATCGTTCCGACGATTATAAAATTCACTCGGGTAGATCGGCGGTTCACCCGGTACGATAGCGATAATTTATTCGCTTATTACGGAGGCCGAGTCACTACTATATCTTAAGAGAAACTTAGTGTAAATACTCGGGAAGGGGTTCTCCGTTCACCTCGTAACGATTAACGTCTATGAAGTACTATATCCGTCCTATATTCTTAGTCTTTTGGGTTAAACCGTGCCGGTGAGAGTATAGAAGAAGCTAATGCTACTTAAAGAGATACTATATGTGAATACGTACGAAACTTCGTCGGTGTTCGATCCGGTCGAACGGCGTATATATTAATCGTATATATGCGCGGCGATAGAGGGTACGGTAGGGTTTCTGGTTTTAATACTAACGTATAAACCGGTCGTCCTAGTTAAAGAGATAATCGACGAGGCGTAGGGACTCCTTAAAATCGGACTTATTATTAGTTACGGTGTGAATACGTCTATCTAATATAATCTAACGAAAATATTAATAGTAGAAGAACTACGGGTTTTAAAGTACCTCTTCCACATACTCGGGTTTTATTTCGCGCTCGATAGAACGTAAGATATTAATCCGAAACTACTCGAGGTAGATATGCACTATTCACTATAGAAGACGCTTCACTACGGAAGTATAGTGTAAGTTCTCTTCGAGGAGACGGAAGACGAGGTTAAGTCGCCGTTCGTAGTTAAAGAAGTCTCGGACCGATCCCCCCCGGCGTAGATACACCCTCTATAAAGCCCGATTACTAAACGAGACTAGGTGAGTAATGTCAGCGTAAAACTCTAATCGACGCTAATCGATGCGCGGTTTCACCTAATAGTACCCATAGCGAAGAAGAGTGTTGTAAAATCCTAGGCTAATCTAACTACGACGGCGAGGAACTATACTCTTCGCCTCTACCGCGTCCTCTCTTTATTCGTCTTCTAAAAGATTACGCCTACTCTACTAAAGGGCGGGTTCTCGCGAGAGTTACTACGCGCCCAGAGTAAACCGAAGATAGCGAAGAAACATAGCTATTATCTTCGTCTACTCTTATATAATCGCCTCTAGAGTCGCCCGGGCGTAAACGACTTTAAATTCTAACGCGAAGCGATTAACGTAGTGACGAAGAAATAGAAAGTATATCTAAGTAAGAATGGTCCAAATATACGGAGGGTGACTCTAGATCGGATAGACCGGTGCCGATGAGGGCGGTTACGTACGAAGAGTGTCTATAATGGCGACGGCATACTTATATATAATGCGCGTCTCCTGGCGAATCCCGTAGTTCTTTCGTCGATTATTATGGAGAGCGATTCGTATTCGGTATCGACTCTAAGTATAGGCCCGGCGTAAGACTTATCTCTCTCGAGGACGTTCACCGACCACGGCGCGCGCCGTCTTACTTATTAAGGGGTCTACCGCTAGCTTCTTCATTATATCGTTATTAAAGAGGATTCGTTTATTAGCATCGAATATCTCCTTCACCGAATTATAGTTCTAGATATATCGGATATCTCCGCGATAAAGGCGCGACCGTTTCGGTGAGACGCTAGTGACCGAGACGGCGTCACGGAGCATCGACTATATATAGAAGCGAGCGCCGACGCCATTTTACGACGGTATCCTCGGTTCTTCCTAGTAGAGCTACTCGATGTAGAATTCGAGATAACACCGTCGCTATAGATACGTAGTAAGGACGTAGAGTATATAAGAGTCGGAGAGCGGGCGAGAGATATAAATCTTTTATTCTAAGTCGAGATAGAACCGGTCTTAATCGATATATTCCCACCGTAATACTCTTCAAATCTAGTTATCTCACTATTAAAGCGCATCGAGGACGATGGTGGCGGGGTCACTCTAGATCTTAAATACTAGCTTAGTCTCTTTAGCGTAGAAGAAGATCTAAGGGTCGCGGAAATCCTATAACTCTTTCTATATCTCGATTCGATCGATAATCGCGCTCTAAAGTAACTAAAGAAGATATAATTAGAGAATATAATGAATCGTCTAGACACTCTAGTAGTTTATAGTGATCGCTTAACGGCCCTCGATCTACGCCGCTACGGAGTTCGCCTACGCTTAACGAAGCGACGCGGGAAGATATTATAAAATATAAGAGGGCGCGATCGACTCGAGGGCTAAGAGAAAGATCCGGTTAAACCATCGTTTTAGTTAGTACTATATTAAACTAATAAAGTGGCCATTAACCGGAATATAGGGAAAGAGAAAGTATACCTCGATATTCCGAGCGCCGAAAAGCTAAGCGGCGAAGAAGTGAGAGATGTCGCGTAGAAGAGTCTAGACGGCGCGAGGAACCGCGGGCTCATAGTCTTCCTAATTTAGCTTATAGTGATAATCTTATATCGGTGACTCGCGATATATCGTAGTCGTAATATGGATATCCGCCGTTATATTTTTCCGAACCTAAGGCGCGAGCTCAATATTTAATTCTTCGCGAGTAAAGCCGAGAAATATAGTAAAACCGAGGAAACTATCGATATTAGAGAATATCTTAGGGTTCGTTAGCGGAGTGGTATGCGTATGGAGATAGATATAACGTAGATAGAAATAGTCGATACTCGTTCTATATATCGTTTCTTCTCATTGTGCTACTGAAGAAGTAAAATCCGCTTAGGCTTAATCTAGTGTGAGTAGTTAGTCGATATCGTAATCTAGCCGTAATACGAAAGAAAAGTTCGCTCGTGGGAAGTAGAACGAGAGGTCGTGATGCTCCTAATCTCTTACGATATCCTTATACTCTTATTCGAGTCGAGTATACTTCTCTAGTATATAGCCATAGTGATTGTCGAAGTAATACTAAGAGAGTAGCTTCTATACCGCGAAAGAAATCTAGTCTCGATCGTCGTCGTCTTCCTCACTATTCTCACTATCATAGTTTAGGCTCTCTTTCTCTTCGTCTTCTTCGTCTTTCTTCTTCGATTCTCGCGCTTCTATCTCGTCGAAATTAGTTAAATTAAGAGAAGTATTAGAGCTAAAGGAGTAGTTAAAATCATTTAGATCGTTAGAATCATTGAGAATATTCTACGTCGCTATTCTGGAGGAGCGAATAGATAAGGAGATATCTATCGCGGTACGTATAGATATTAGAAATATCGTCGGAAGACTAGTTAGTCTAGGAGAGAGCGCGCTCGTAGAAGAAGTGTGACCCATAATATTGACCCGAGAAGTTATCTCGACGACTAATTAAGTAATATCGTTATTATTCTCTTCATTACTACTATTACTCTCGCTAGATTATAAGTGTAAGTTATAATCTTTACGATTCTAAGAATATTGAGATAGTTAAGTAGATAGTCGATGTACGCGAGAAAGAGTAGATAGTGTAGAGATAGTAGAAGTGATAAAGAGATAACTTAACGATTGTAATTCGCTAGATTAGGGGCGAGAAGAGGCAAAATAATAATGAATCTACCGTTAATTAAGAGAAGGAGTCTATAGCCGACGATATAACGTAGCGAGAGTATTCTAAACTCGTTTATGACCTTAGCTTATATCTAGACTTCGGAATAAAGGTGGTTAAGATAGTGTAGCTATTGATCTAGTACGGTTAAGAGATAAGCGTAATAGTATAGAGACTATATTACCTATGAGAAGAACGAGATTAACGTAATTAGTTAGTATTAGTGTAGAGTATATAATGCTCGTTAATATTAATGGTAGTGAGTTGTCGTATAGTATCTTCGACGTTACGGATAAAGTCATATCCTTCTAGACGTAATCCTACAGCCTGGACGGTTGGCTCAGAATTAGGAAACTCAAAGGGTTGCTCAATAAGAGACTTAATGCGCTGTTGATTAGATACTTACTGTCCTTGAGCTCTCCCTTATTATCGTCGTTGCCGGAGTCTTCGTTGCCGAAGACGATCTTGATCTCGTTTACGCTGAATTGAAGGATCTAGAGTATTATCTGTCGATAGTGGTCTACCACGTTTCGGTACTCGAGCAGACTCCATCACTAAGGAATATCTTATAGAAGGAATATCTTCGAGATATCGTATTAAAGTACTGAAGCGGTGAAGAGTATATTGTGATTCGGCTAAGTTACTAAAGATGGAATCTATAAAAAGACTAGCGTTGCTATAGACGAAC
>NW_006912971.1:4719-43189 GCF_000585535.1 Cladophialophora psammophila CBS 110553
ATTCTTAGCAAAGAACATCAAAAATTTCTCGTTATACTTGGTTTTCAAACCTCAATATCTTAGTAACGAGATGAGATATTAAGATGCGGTGAACGGGTATCGATGGTAAATCGATAGAATTATATCTTTATCTATTAATATTATAAAAAATCTCGAAAGGTGGCTTAACTTTAATAGGTGAAAGAAGTATGGAATCTCTATAATTATAAGAAAAAGAGAACTTTACTAGAAAAACGAAGGCGAAGACTAGAAGAACGAAGACGAAGATAAGAGTTCAATGTTAGTAAAAAGATATATAATAAGTAGAAATTTATTAAATTATATATTAAATTTAATTAATTAATACGACGAAGAGAGTTTAGTAAACGAAACTACGACTAAAGTTTATTAAATTATTTTCTTATCGAAACTTCGAGATAAGAAGAATAGTAGATAGCTAATTAAACTCTTAAGATAAAGAGATTTTATTAACTTAATTAATAATATAAGAAATAAGATAAGATATAGAAAAATTAAAGTAGTCTAAGATTTAAGAGCTTACGTAAATACGCTTTATAAACGTAAGATTAATAAGATTCTTTTTATAAATATATTTTAAATAAACGAAAGTACACTAAGTAAGTTAATTAACTAAAGAGAGAGAGTAATAACTAAAGAAAGAACTATAAAGCTCTATTCGATATCGTATCGCTATAGTTAATAAATTATACCGCGATTTATAATCTTTTAAAGAGAATTACGCTTAATATTAGCGTAACTAAAGTAGCTTTTAATCGAAGATATTCTTTAAAGATTAAAAAAGAATATATTAATAAAAATTTAATAAAGAAGAAGTACTTTTCTAAAAGTTCTTAAAGATTAAAAAAATTATTTAGAAAGTAATATTATCTTAGATTATTTAAACTATTTTATATAAAGTATAGTAAGCTAAGAGTTTTTATATTCTTAAGACTCTAGAGAAGAAAATAATTATATTAGTAAAAGATCGAATTTAAAAAGAAATCTTTAAATTATATTATAGTCTTTATTAAAATTCTTTCTTTTTCGTAATTAAGAAAAAGACTAAGAAGTATAGAATTATAAATACTATTATAAATATTAATAAAGTAATTATTTAAGATATAAATCTATCGCCTTCGTTAAACGATTTCTTTAAGAAATTTATTAAAATATATATTCTATTACTAATAAATTAGTTCTTTAGTTATAATTAAGTAGAATTAACTATTAAGTATAAAAATATAAGTACTTTTTAAACTTTATTAGAATTAATACGATAGACTATCTTATCGTAAGAGACTACGAATTTAATAACTTAGTTTATAAGAATATTAAATAAGATTTTAACGGCGTAAATTCTAGAGACGACGAGATCTTTTATTAACGATATCGCGATAAAAGAATTAAAGACGAACTATAGAGTTAAATAAGTAATACTTAAATTAAGAAAGTTTATATTAAAATATATTTAGAATCTCGATTAAGTTTTATAAGACGTTAAGAGAGTAGAAATAACGATTTTAAAAGAGAAATTATAATTTTATATAGTAAATATTAAAGTAATTAAATATATCTACGATCGCGAAGAAAGATATTCTAATACTACGAAGATTAAAAAGATTATAAAATAATTAGTATTACGGAATATTATAAAATTAAAGAGATTTTTAAGTATTTATATTTACTATCGAATCTAAATTAAAGATTTTATATATAAGATTATTATTTTTTATCGATTATTAAAGAAAGATATTAAATAATAATAAATATAAGTAGAAGATAATATTATAAATATATTAAAGATTACGCTAATTATCGTATTTACATTAATAAATATTAACTATAAGAACGACGTAGAATTAATTATTCTTACTTTCGATATTAATTTACTAAGTTAAAAAGTAATTCTAATATAGTGTAAATATAGTTCTTAAAAATATAGATATTCTATACGTTATAAGAGTAATTTATAAATAAAAGTAAAGACTAAATATAACGTAGAAAAAAGAGAATACCGTACTTTATTAAAGATATTAAAGAAGTTTAAGTTCTAGTTATATAATATAATCTTTTTAGTTAAGACTAATATAGTAACTCTCGCTACTTAATTAAATCGCTTAGTAATTAATTTATCTAGTGTCTTAGTAACGTAGTAACTTACTTAGATTCGACTATTTAATTTTAAAGTTAAATATATTTTTAAAATTAAGAATATAATAGTAAATACTCTATTTAAACGGCCGGAAACTATAAATAAGACTACTAAAGTAGAAAGAGAAGAAAATATCGATAAATAAGTGACCGCGTAACTCTCTACGGTATAAGTTAGCTCAATAGTTCTAAATAAAATCTAAGACTTATTTCTATACGGAAAATACTAAGTTTTAGAACTAATAATAGACTCTATTATTAAGATATAATATATATAAGTCTACTCTATTCGATTAAAATTCGAAATATCTTAGTAACGTATTATCGAAGAGAAGAAATAGTAGATACTATTATAAAAGAAAGAATATTCTAAGAAATTATAGTAAATTGCGTACTATCTTTAAATCTTTCGACGACTCACCGGGATAAATAACGATAACTTTAAAAGAATAAAGCGAGAAGTATTAAAATACTTTATATAAAACGATTACTTATTTTAAAGATCTAATATTATAAGATTTACGCGGTAAGTAGTAAATAAGAAAGAAATAAAGTAACGAATTTTAAAAGAACTATATAATGGAAGTGAGTATAAAGGAGTTAAGATTACTTATCGACGTATTACGGATCGATATCATTAGAATAGTATATATACGATAATAAAAGAATATAAAAAGACATATAAAGAATATTAGTTCCGAGACTCGCGAAGAATTAAAGAGAAGATAAAGTTTACTTACGTTAATAAAAGATAGAAGACTATTTATATAGATATAACGTCGATACTAAAATTACGAGAGAAAACTTATCTAGTGAAGACTAAAAGTATTTTCCTCGAATAGATAAAAGTACGTAGACTAGCTAAGAATAATAATATATTAATAATAAAATTTCTTTAGAAAGATTTAATTTATCGTTATAAAATATTTAGAAAGCTAATCGTTAATAAAGAGTCTAAAAATAAGAATTTAATAATTACTTTAATGAATAAATATAATATTAAAAGAGTAGTTACTTCTATATATTATTCTTAGATAAATAGTTAAGTAGAAGTAGATTATCGTATTACCGCGAACGCTCTTACGAAGACATATAAGAGGTCGAACCGTAAAGACTAAATAAACTATTTATATACTATATTATAAGCGGATCGAATAACTATTAAAGTTAATATAGGCTTTACTCTATATAAATTAAAGTATCTCGATCGACCGAAATTACTTATTAAACTGGATATTACTACTTAGAGACTAATACTATAGAAAGAGACCTATATCACTAGAGAACTTATGGAAATATAAGCGCGCGTACTTAAGAGACGTAAAGAGAATCTAAAAGAGACGCGAGAATATTTAAGGCGGTAACGTAAGCGAGGTAAGAAGTATTTCGATAAACGTCATCGAATCCGAATAAAGAAGTTAAAAGAAGAAATATTAGTTCTAATTTATAATACGTTTAGTTTAATAAATATATTAAGCTCTAAGAAGCTCTTCTTCCGGTGAATGAGCTCATATCGAGTTTTATAGGTAAATTCGACTTATAATAACTATATCTTATATAAATTAAATAGTGCGAAGCTTCATAGAATCTTTACTACTAATCGGTTAAAGCGTTTCTATTCGCGTAACCCGGATCGATTTAAGTTAGTAAAGTTAAGTAATACGGTGATATAAGTAGTAATCATCGAAGAGAATAATAGTAGCGATTCTATAAACGAGATTAAAGAAGAGCGAAGTAAATATATCGATAATCGAAATAGTTTCGGAGAATTAAGTAGTAAAGTCGTTAAAACTCGGGCTAGGCGCCTACCTTAAAGAGCTCCGGCTACTCATATAACTCCGCTAGTCTAGATATTAAACGGAGCTAAAGAGAATAATTAAGAACGGCTCCGAACTAACTTTATTATCGAGCTTTTCCTTTCTTCTAGAAGAATTAGTAGAGAAAGAGATTTCCGAGGGTCCCGCGAACTAAGACGTAGACGAAGAGAATAATTCGAAAAGAACTCGCTAAGTAAATAGAGATAGCTTTACTTATATAAGATAGAAAGAAAGGCGAGCTCTCTATAGCTATTCTTATATTTATTTATCTTTTATTAAGTCTATTACTAAAGTTTTAGATTAATTAAGTTATTATTTAGAGTAGATTTAATATTTATAGTTAGTACTACTATAATAAAGAGAACGGTATAGTAACACCGGTAACTCTATTATAGTTTCTCTTATATTTTAATTTATTTAGTTTAATTTCTATAGAGTAAATATTATTAACTATCTACGCTCGCTTATTTACTTCTAGAATAGCTCTTAAGATATATAGATAATGAATAGAATAAAGATAAGAATTATAGAGAGAATAGCTTATAATGTTTTAATAGTCTTTAGTATAGATTAGTTTATCTAATTATATATTAAATTTAAAAATAGTTCCGCTAAGAGGCTAATAAGCTAACGTAAACTTAAAAAGATACTTAGTGATAGTCTTACGGTCCGTATCTTACGGCGAAGTATAAGTATTACGGCGCGTAAATCGAGATTTATAGTATAAATGAATACGATAATAGAATATAGTAATGGTAGCGATATAGAGTAATTTATTTACGGAAACTACGGATAAGCGAGCTAATTAATTAATTAAAGAGAAGAAAGTACTATCTAGACTATAAATAACACTAAAGGCGAGTGAGAAGTCAAGCGAATAAATGCTAAAACGCCGCCACCGCGACTACCGAAGTATTCCTTACTTAGTTCATAGACAACACTTTATAAGTGAAAGAATAAATAAGAAGAAACTAAAACCGACGTAAATATATAGTAGTAACATTAGTATATAACGGAGTTCGCTACCTAACGAGTAGTGAGGTTAATAGGCGACTAAGTTAGCTCTCGACTATTTTTACTATCTCTTCTCTCTCGTCTTTACTTTATTCCGTTAAGTAATCACTTAATTCTCTCTATTTCTAACGAATATTTAAAGAATATCTTTATTAACCTCGAAAAACAACGCTATATTATTTTTATAGCTTCATTTAGTATATTTTTCATTAAGAAAACTAAGCTTTAATTATTTACAAATAGTTTTAAGTAATATAAGTAATTAAGATACTCCGCGAAGATCTCGTCGCGTATAAGAGCTTACGTCTAATTTTACACTAATAACACCGTAATAATAAGTTCCGTAAACACCTCAGTATATTACTTCGTTACTAGATTCGTTCACACTAACGCTCTTAAATTAGCAGTAGTAAGTGACGATTCGGAGATAAGGCACTATTAATATTAGTCCGTAGATAACCTAAGCTCCCTTATAAAGACTTAATATAATGGTCGGAACGTAACTCATTTATAGTTTCAGAGGTATTACTCTTAGTACGGCTATAGTATTAAATATTTAGATATCGCATCCTCGTTATTTCTCGATTTAAAAATCATTACGAAAAATATTAGTATTATATCGTAAAGAAGAAATCGACGTAACCGAATAGATTAAATAAGTTATCTAAATAGTCGAAAGAATACAATAATTAAGTAAAAAGTTCGTACTAGAAATCGCTAATTATATTAAAGGCGATTTAGAATTAGAGATAGTATTTAAAAATAAAGTGATTAAGAATAAGAAGGCTAAAAGATTTTAAGTATTAATTAAAGAAGCGGTTAATAATCGAAATAAGTATAACGAAATTAAGAGAAGATTTATTAAAGATATTAATTATACTAGAAGCTAGAATATAGCTTTATTTCTAAAGAATGCGAGCGGTAGAGATACGATTAGCCGAAAGTTTAGATAATAAATAATCGAAGAATTTTAGAAAGGTATCGTGATATAGTGGCTAAGTAATATAGTGTATATACTAAAGAAGCTCTAATATATAAGAATAGCGCCTAAGCTACGGAACGAGATATCTATAAATATATTGCGTCGAATTAATCATTAAATGATGAAACGGCTAGCCGGTCTTACGGGTATAAAGTTTTCTTAGCTAGCATCGTAACGAATCGATATCTTTACGGTATGGTCGAATCTAGACGATTTTAGAAACGCTATAAATAATTATGGGTATTCATAAGTTATAGCTACGCGTTTAGAATATTATCTTTAATTAAAGAATGAGTTATATTAGCTAAATGGTATAAAGTCACTAAATATATATAATTTAATTCTCACCGAGGGTCTTCTAGAGATATCGATTAGCGAAATTAATTAAATCGAATAAAATCTTATTATGAAAAAGAAATTAACTATAAAACCGCCTACTAAGAAATTTATAGAGAAGAGATTTAATAAGACACTAGCGAAAGACGAGATCGAAGATTAGTTAAAGAACTTCTAAGAATAAGCGATAAAATCTTCGTCTTTACCGACCGTATTTAAAAAATAGTCGGAAGAAGAGTAGAGATATTAGAAGCGAAATATTCTAAATTACTTTAAGAATAAGTCTATAATGAAAAAGCTTACTAAAATTAAAGAAAGAGAAGTCGTAATTAAGAAAGCGACTAAAAAGTAATTAGAAATTCGAAACGAATATATTAAAATAGTAATTTAACTTAGAAAGAGACCGTAGTTAATATCGTTAATTCTAAGAACATCTTTAGAGATAGAAGTAAGAGCTCCTAAGCGAATATACTTCTCGTTCACCGAATAAGCGTTTACGAAAGCTAAAGAAATTATTACTAATAGTAAATATCTTCGTGAAGAGTTTTAAGAGTTATCTTCGCTCTTTAATACGAAACTATATAAATAAAACTCATTAAGAAATTCTTCCAATATAGAAAGACTAATATAGAAGATTATTATAAACTAATCTAAGAGAGTTAGATATAATACCGGTAGAGATACTTTAACGAAACGATAAGCGAATAGAGTGGTTTAGTACGGATTTAAAGCTATTACACGAGTATTCTAAAGATTAATTAAGATATTATCGACTAATATTAGTTCGAGATAATCTCTTTAGTATTACGCTACCTTCGAAGTAATTCGAATTATAGAAAGAGTGAAGACTAAAAAAGATACGTTAGAAATTTAGCGAATTCGAGACGCTTTAAAGAAATTTAAAGAGTATAATCGCGGAGTAAAGAAATCTCTTCGCGGCGAGAATTACTACTCGGGAGAATATATAATTAATAAGAAAGAATTAAAATATCTTTTACTTAGTGCGAATTATAACGATTAATTATTTATAAATTACGTTATTAGAGGTATCGCGGCCTACCGAAAGCACTAAGTGAAAGACGAATGAAATATAATCTACCTATATAACGTTCGAGGAATATTTACGTTTATAATTTAGCCGCGATCGTAGCGATAAGATAAGTTTATATAGAAGAAGCTAATCTTTTATCGAGAGATTAATTATTAATGATTAATATACGTCGATCCCGATTCTCGAATCGTTTACGCTATAAATTCGATTAGAAAGCGCACGGTAAAAGACTTAATAATTTCGATTATTTTAGAGTATCTTAACTTCTAAGTTTAAGTAAAGCTTAAAGACGGTAGATAGTTTACATTTTAGAATATTAATATTAATAAATAACTAAATAGCTACAATTACGAAATATTTATTATCTTTTAAGCTAGAGCTCTTATAGAAAATAGTATTAAAGCTATTAAGGAAGTTAAAATCGACACTTCCCATCGAGTTTAACTTATTTAGAATATTCATTAAGCCATTATTAGAAATGAAAAGATATTATTATTATGGTCGTCTCGCGTAGAAACTAGTAAGTAATAGCTATTAAAGCCTATTATAATGATCACTCTAGATAAAAGTATTATTAATCTTATTAACTAAGAGAATACGAACTAGATATTATAGATCTATATCGATCTATATAGCGAAGAGAAAACCGGTTTAGAATATAATAATAATAACCCTTAGGACGGAACTCTAACGCGAAGAGTAAACTCTCTCTTTTCTCGCGTTACTTAGTTAGTTAAGGGAGGATTCTAAGAGCGAACCTTAGAACCACCGAGCAATATTAGTCTAGAAATAGACTCGATCTTAAGATAGAGTGATTATTAAAGCGGAATATTAAGAGCGTCTTCGGTGTTCTTATATAGACCGAGTAGATCTATTATATCTGCTGGCGGTGTTTTAGTTCGTATTCTAGATCTAATAAGAGAGGATAATCTACCCTCGTTACGAGCTTCTTCTTACAGTACTATAGATCTACCCCCTAAGTAATAATAGACCTAGATAATTCTTAAGCGTACTATATACTATCGAACGAGGTCGTTCTATGAATGAAAGAGGGAGAAATATAATAAGGTAAGGTAGCTATATTATACTGGGCTAGTAGAGCGGTAGTAGAGAGAAAAAGTTATCTAGTTATATATTAAATCTAAATAGGCTGGTAGAGAAGAGAGTACGGAATAGTTCATAGTGCTAGTAGTGTACCATTTATATTAATTTAAGTAGAGTATTATAAATTCTATGGCTTTTTAACGCCGTCTACTTAATTTCTAAGAGTGTTTTATTAGTTTTATTCTATTCCTCGATACTTCCGCGGTACTAAATATTCGTAGCTCTAGCCGCTATCTCTCTGAGTGATATTAGTGATGATGTTATCTTGTTAGTATTAACTAGAAACGCGTTCTCGATTCCCGATCTACTGAATAGGCCTCTGTGCGTTGTTATACGTACACGCCGAACCCTAAAGTGCTCTATTATAGTATAATACTAATAGCGATTAAGTGAGTGAGATCTCTCACTTAAGATATTATTATTGCCGAAGTTAATGATCTCTTACTTATAACTTATTAACGATTAGTTAACGAACTCTCTTCGGTAACTTCACTACTCGACTATTACTCGTATTTTAGAGTCTCCTTAGAAGAAGAGATTACTTATAACTCACTTACGGTTAACTTACGAACTCTTTTTAACGGCTTTAGTATTTACTTACGGTTAATTAACGGACTCTTTAATAGCTTCATTAGTTAATTATTACTCGTATCTTAGAGTCTTTCTAGAAGAAGAGAATAGTAAGTGATTAGTAGACTCTCTTTAATTATCTTATAGTTTCGCCGTTATCTATATTTTAGAGCCTTCTTTAGAAGAAAATAGTAAATAATCGAAGATAGAAATAATATATAATTGTCATCGCGACTAAGATAGATATACTTCGTTCTCTTCTCTTAGTCGATATCTCTTCTTCTCTTTTTAATATTAATAACTCTCTTCGATTAACGTAGTATTAATTATTAAATCATTTAATCTTTCTCTTAATCAATAATAATAAGATATATCGATCATTATATCTCGATCTTTAGTAAGATTAGTGATCACTATTAGCGACTACGATGCGCTAATATTCTTAATTAAGACCGATGATTAAGCGATATAGTTATCACGAATCCCTAACATCGGGCGTCCGAAACTATTACTCGAGCTAGAAGAAGAGTATCGAAGGCTCGTTATTAAGTATATAGTTAAAGATCATCGATAGCTTAGAATAATAGTTATAGATACCGGGAAAGATAAGCTAATTCTCTATATCATCGATAGCTAAGCTAAGGCGGTTAAGATAAAGTATCGCTCCGTTAATATTTATAATTATTAGTACACCGTCTTTCTAGACACCCGGAAAAGTAGCGGTCGCGTTATTTCCTATAACGAAATCTTTCTAGATCTACGTACTCTACGAAACCTTAATATTCGTTATAATTATATTCTTCGAATTCTCTCTTATTCCATCACCGAGAATAAAGACGAGTACCTTCCTTAGAACGATTCTCTTATAAAGAAGAAGGCGAAGAATATCGAGGGAAGCGATAGTGAAATTATACGACGTAAGATCCGTTCTATGAGCCTAGTTTATTAAGAGAAGGCGAGAGAAAAGGGAGCGATAAGATACGGAGAGGCCGAAAGAGAGACGATCGAATATAATGTTCTAAGATAGTTGGTAGATAAGGTGAGAAAAACTATATCATAGTAATATTATAGAGAATCTAAATCGAAAGTAATATACATATCTTAGACTACTATACGAGTATTTCTCTACGCGTATACTAGTCGTATAGTACTTATCTTATTCTATAATACTATTATCGCCCTTAAGACATTACTAAGCTAAGTAATAAAGGATTAACGTATCTCTACTAAGTAATATAGAGATCGGTTAAGTAAGAAGAATATTAAGAATGGTTTCTAATCGTTTATAGCTTATTCTAAGCCGTACGGGCTTCTCTAATATATAGGATAAACGTAGAAGACTATAGAACGTAAAGATAAGTACGCACCGTAGTTAGTAAGGTAGAGCTTAATGCGAAAGTCTCATTCCATTAATATACACCCCGTATAGCGCCTAGCACCGCGCGCTATACGAATATTCTCTACCTTTCTTAATCTAAACTAGCTTAGCTCTATATAGGGTGGAGTAGAGCGTAGCGCTTAGTAAAATTTTATTATACTCTAATGACGATACTATACTCTATATTTCCGCTTTTATAATAGTTAAAATATTATATAAAGTGCTTTAGTGCTCTATACTATAGATATTATATCTATAATATCTATTAGAACGATAACGATTATAATAACGATAACTATAACTATAGAGAGTAACTATACGTCGTATTTAACTCTATTAACTATAACCGATAGTAGGCTCTAATTACTATAGTATACTTAGTATTTTAGCTTCCTTAATAGTTTAAAGTATCTTTTAGAGCGCTTTAGTACTTCTTATGATAGAGAATACTCCGAATAATACACCTAGTGCTTCGTATTATAGTTATAATTAAAGTGATAATTAATGAAGGGTTTCTATTTCCGCTCTCTTTCTCTTCTCTCCAAAGCGCTATAATAGCCAGTTTAGCCCGAGATTAGTATTAAATTTTTATATTATTAGTTATTCTTTAGTATCACTTTATATACTGGAAGAGAGCGCTAGAGATAATACTATATATTAGCTCACTACTATCTAGTAATATTAAGAGTAAGGAGTTCTATTAATTCTCTTTATAGGTACTTTCGTTACTTTCAATAATATAGATATATATAGAGGTGCCTACGTAAAATAGATTTATCTTATTAAGTTACGATTTATTCTTTTACGTCTATTATAATCATAAGCATCTCGAGAAAAAACTTTCTATAGTTTAATAGAACTTATTTACCTAGGGTAAGACGTATTTTTTATTCCGAAGAGTATCGTTTTAAGACGATAATATTTAGCTTAATAATCGATACCCTCGTTCCGTGGAGCTTAAACTACTCCGATATTTCACTTATAATCTCTCTTTACCTCTCGCTCGCTTCGCCGCTTTCCCCGCGAGTTATAATATAAAATATATATCTCGGCGGCGATCTCGCTATCGCTCTCGTAAGTACTAGAGAATCGCTTTATATCCTACTCAATATTACTCTTATTTCTCAAAAATTAGATATATACGCCGTTAATTAAAATATATCTCTTTTATTTTAGCTTAATATACTCCTCACGCGCCTTAACGACGTAAAACCCTAGTTTTAGCTTATAATGATCTATTAGCGATCGGCGAATTTATATATAGAGCGTCGTAGAGCTTCGTCTTAAGTTAGAACGAATAGAAGAATTTAGCTAATATTAACACGGGCGACGGTATCGTTAAGCTTACTCTAGACTTCTCTTATTCTAGTCTAAAGTCTATCGGCACTAGCGTAGAATAATATTTTATTAATACGCACGACGTAATAGAGATAGGCCCGAACTTAAATAAATTCTTTTATCGATACTTAGCTAGTATAGGCGTAGCTAGTAAATAATACGAAGATCGAAAAGTAACATAGTTAGTTAGAGAGGGTAGGGATCTAAGAGTCTATATCGTTATTTCTCTTAGATCTAAATCTATTCTCGTAACCGTAATTATAGTGATAAATACTCGCTAGTAGTCTTAATCTTTAGACCCTTCTTCCCGGCTCGGTGAAATCTCTAAGTGGTCGTATAAAATTGGCGAGCGCCTCATTCTTTATACTAAGTAGAAATTAAAGTGTTATTATCGTTAGAATAGAGAATTAACTAGTGATATTTATAGAACTCGTGAAAAAGAGTATTTATTAGGCTCTAGATAAGGGATGAGTACGGCTATAAGAATCTAAGAGCTAGATAATACTAGATACGAAACGGTTTATAATCGAAATAGTCGCGCCGATAAGTAGGATTAGGTAGATTAGTCTCCGAAGAATTCTAAAGCTAGTTAAATACGTCTTACGGGGTTTTAAATTTTGTTTTATTATCGAAGATTTAATGAATTAGCTTATCGATGAACTATATAAAGTAGTTTAAGTAAAAGAGAACTTTATCGGCGTCTTTCTTAATACTTAAATTTAGCACTAACTCCTTACTTAGATGCGAAAGCGTATCTCGACGATATTATTGGTATAGGAGATAACTAATAGTGCGAATGAGTTCGGTTTAACGGCCGGTGTTTAAAATATATAATAACTACGACACTAGAGTATTAAGGTTAGAGGAGCGGTCGAAAATCTACTGTATACGATATCGATCGAACTATTTAACGAGGCGTCGTTGAATTCCTAGCATTAAGGTAGTAATATCGTTATAAAATCGTAAACATTCTTAATCTATAATAGATATAAACTAGCCGAAGCCGTACCTAGTCATATTATTACGTATTCCGAGGCTACGCACTATCTACTTAGCTTACTCTTAGCTTTCCTTCATCGTAATCGTAAGTTTCTTATACTTATTTAAGTAGATATTAAAGAATCCCCGGAGATAGCGAAAGACTAGGTAAATTAATTTCGTCCTATCGAGCGTAATATTCTATTCCGGGCTAATAATTATCGTTATCTTTACTAAGGACACTAACTTATTATAATTCTTCCTTAAGAACGTAGTGAATACCCGAGTCTCGACGATCTATGTCGATCTAGGGTGAGATATAAGACGGTACGTCATTAGATGGCGACGCTTATAGCGTCTTACACGCTCCTTAATAACTAGAAACAACCGCTAGACTATACGAATCTCGAGCCGAGTAAGGAATGATATTTTACGAGCGTCGAGAAGTACGCTTCTTACTCGTCTCTTAGATAACTTAAAGCTATCGATAAGAACATCTCGACTCTTAACGTTACTAAGTTTAGCGGTACTAATTAAAGTAGCTAGAACTACGGGGTTAATGACGAGATCGTTAATATATTCGTCTTAAAACGGGCCCACGATGAGAGCTAAGAGAATACCTTTAACCGGGTTATAGGCCTATAAATAAATAAAACCATCGTTATATATCTAAGAGATTCGAGGCGGCTCGACCGTTAGATACGTAGCGTCGCGGAGGAATCTAATATTATAGAGTTTAGACCGTTCTTTTAGTTCGCTAAAGGGGCCTTACTAAAGCTCACGGAGTATAGTCTAAATATAGTAATTCTTTTAAAGATAAACTATAAAATCATCATTATTAATTAACTCTTCGTGAAGAGATCGGAAGAAGAGCCTATAGTATTCTCGGCTAATATTAATATGAACCGATTCTACTAAAGTCTTATTCGCGATATATAACGTACTCTTTAGGTCGGACTAAAAGTCTAATAGTGCTTCGTAAAGAGAGTCTTTATAAAAATATTAAGACTTAACTTTCTTTACGTTAAGGAAGAGAAACGCCGAATTAAATCGAGTGATATTATTTCGAGGGTTCTAGATGTTAAAAGTAACTTCTTTCTATACTTTTCTTAGAATATCACCGAGGAGTGAGTAGTACGGATATCGTTTTATACTACGTCGTTAAGGACTCGACGAGCGCTCGTTCGCGTCTACGCGACTATTAAGTTCCGCCACTAAGTAAGAGAGTGAAAGCTAAGGAAGACTACTACGCCCTAGCTCGCTAAAGAGTACCGGACTCTATATATAGCTAAAGAAGTCGAATAAGTCTTTATCGCTAAGAGAGACGAACTACTTATCCGGCTTATATAGGCGAAGAAAGAAGACTAGAAGAGCTAAGTAAGGAAGGTCATCGACCGTACTAAGATATATATAAGGAATGTCTTTATATACGACGATTCTAATTCTCTTCTAGTCTTCGTCGTCGTAGTAAATAATTCGTATATATATATAAATATCTTTAGTAATATTATAGAATAGTAACTTACTAAAACACTACTTCATTCTCTTTCTAATCGCTCCGAGAGAAGCTAAACGAACTTATACACTGTCGACGTCGTACTTTAAGATTAGTATTGTAGGCTCGGCGTATAATCGTTCTTTATAAAGATAGATATTACGAATAGATTACTTAAGGTCGACGGTACTCTCGAATATAGAGCGTAAAACGTGCGCTACGGTGAAATTCGTTCTTCTACGTTCTTTATTAAACGGAAAGTTATCGTAGTTAAGACTAATCTCATCATTACGTAGCCCTTTCGACTTTACCTATATCTTATACGTAGTAGAGAGGTTATAGTGATTATTTATATATTTCAGTTCGTATTGAATCTATAATTATATATAATTAGCGGCGGAGTATTTATCGCTCCCCTTAGTAAGGAGAGTAAATAGTTATCGGGAGCTCGCCCTAAGATCTAGAAACTATATCTCTTTAGTAATATCGTCGTTAAAATTAAAAGCTCATATCGTATCGAAGCTCTCTTCGTCGTTAGAATTACTAGAGAAGATCTAAGTTAGCGGGGATAACGTCTCCGCGAGCTATTTAACTATCTTAAGAGCTATAAATAACGTAGATAGATCTCTCGTAGTAGGGAATAACTCTTATTCTACTCGAGTATCGCCGCTAGCGTTAAAGGTAGTTTCTTCATACATAAGTAAGAAACTTTTAGTGAGCTCTTCTTAGTTTACGCGGTACGAGAAGTCGATAAAGTCGCTTTCGCTAATAAGAAGCTAATTATTCTAGATACTAGGTTAATCGGTTCTCTATGCGAGTATAGATACTATTCGCTTACGAGTAGTAGTACTAATGGTATGACGTGGGCGATAGACGATATTAATGTCGTTCTCGTTCGATATATTGAATTTAAGACGATCTTAGTATTATTCTCGGATAGTTTAAGACGACTCGGCTCTTATTAATAGTATCGAAGATATATTTCGGCGGGGAGGCTATATAGCTAGGTATAGATATAGACTTTTTAGCGGTGGGTTACTATAACTTAAGTTATTAATCGCGGTGCCGGTTATAATCTCGCTCGATTAATAATAATTAGTTATTATAACTATAGATATAGATATCTAGAGATAATCTTTTATCACCGAGCGTAACTAAGGCTATAAGTAGAGTGCGAATTTATAATCTTTTAGTCTAGGGAGGAGGTACTTCCGCGATCGTTTATTACTCCGTAGAAACCGTAATATACTTACGATAATCTACTCCGTAGCCTTACGCTTCTAACGTAGAGAGGAACTATACTTATACTCTATCTTATTTACTAAAATATCGAATGACGATAGAAATATAAGTGACCGTAGACTCGCCGTAGTATAATATAGACGTTTAAGGCTCTTTGAAAGAATAGTTAGTATATTAATAAAGGGTGAGTAAGGTTATAAAAGCTATACGCTCATTAATTATCTAAATATATATAGCGGTGTACTATAACGAACCGCGATATAGTAGTCTCTCTAGGTACTCTCTAGGTGTTAGGTAGGCGTAACATAGTGTTAAAAGATATTCGTATTAATAAAGTTAAAGTAAAGTCACTAATAAAGAAAGTATAAATAGACCCCTCGGTATAGAAAGTAAGAATAACGAGATATTTCACTTATTAATAGAACGATTAGATACCGATATCGGGTAGTAGAAGAGAAGAAGAGAAATAAAGACTTAAGGTAAATGGGATAAAAGCTCAACGTATTCTCGCTTATTCCTAGAGTCATCGGTAGGTGAAAAGAAGTAGATGTAATAGTACTAACCGAGGTTAAATTAATTATAATTCACTTTTATATATCTCTCTAGGCAATATAATAGTGTAAGAGACTAGTAAGATTATTAATTAGGAAGATTAATACTATGATCTTAAGTAATAATATATTAAATTTTAATATTCTTTTCGTAGTTATCGAGGGTATACGTAATTAATATTATTATTAACACTCCGCCTATATATAAATCTTACTATATACGTCTCTTACTTAAAATACGGTTAACTTAAGTTATAAAAGGTTATTTTTCTCTAATCGTTCTCGTTCTTTAGTTATCTCTTACTATCGAATTATAAATAACTCTCTTTCTTTTTTATTTCTTCGACGATAGCGTCTAATATAGATATTAATTCTCGCCGGGTCTCATTCTTATTTAAAGAAAGTAATAGTGAAAACTATAGTTATATACTAACTGTTTTATTAATTATCTTCTCGAATAGTAGTTATTTATCGTTACGTTCTATCTCTTACACCACTCTCTTAAGTGCGTCTAAAAGAATCTCGTTCTAAATTAACGATTAGATCTAGTACGTAGACGATAGCCACGACGATAATCTAATTTCGGACGATGAACTTAAGCTCCTTAAATAAGAGAGTAAAAAGATAGAGATTAAGATAGAGTTCTTTAATAAGCTCGAGGCTTTAGTTTAAGAAGTAATGAAGAGTTATATTAGTATTATATATAAGCTTAAGTAGAGCGATTACATCTAAGACGTTAAGTTTAGCTCGAGGATCTAGACTAAATTTCATTAGTATTTAAAGATCTCTACTAAACATTTTATAGATAGAGAGTTTATAAGCTTAGAGTAAGAGACTACTAAGAAAGAGACGAAGAATAACTATACCCGCGATATATATTATATAATTAGAGATAGTACGTATAACTTCTCTTCTCTCTATTTTATTTCTAGCTAATAATCTAGTCTATCTCGTATTATCTTCCCTAGATTCGAATAATAAGATCTTAACTCGCTCACTAATCTCTAACTAACTTCGTATCCTAGAAGAAGCGAATAAACACCGGGATCTACTTTATAATCTAGCCGTCGAGATCGACTTAACGTTCTTAAGTATCGATGTGAAAGTGAGTAAGGAGAATCACTCTATGATCTTAGAAGTCGGCATTATAGGAGCTAAATATATCGTTAAAGACTCACAGCTATATATATTCTCTATATACCTTATCGTCGAAGACTTCATATACGTCCGTAACGACTAATTCGTGCCCGATAATAAAGATAACTTTATATATAGGGAGTTAACCACAGTAACTTAGAAAGAGCTAAAGAATAAGATTACGTAGGTCATCGAGACCTTAGCTATGAGCACGACTAAGACCGTAGTCGTTGAATATACGGTGCAGTCTAATTAATAGTAACTAACTAGAGCGAGTATCGACTTTAGGGCTGCTAGAGTTTACGACATTACGATGATAAAGTAAATCATCACTAGTAGATATAAGAGATAGAAGCTCTTAGCGCTATTCGCTAAGTACGGAATTAAGTAATAGAGCTAGGAGGGATAATATAACGCCGGTAATAACGTAAGGATTACGATGAAAGTTATATAAAAGTAGATAGCGATACTTAAGTGAAGCTAATCTTACTAAATCTAGTTAATAAGTGTAGAGTCAATATACCGTAGTATCGTGGGCTATTTATAGCGAGAATAATAGTATATTTATAAGGTCGCGACAGTGAAAATAACTATACCTTAGGGAGATAGTTACGATGTAAAAGTAATTCGTAGATTTATAAGGTCGCCGCAGTGAAAATCACGGTGGCGCGGTAAAATAAAAATATTATATAATAATTTTACGTAGGTGTAAGGCTAGGCGCGTTTCAATATACTAAGATACTAAAATCTTATCTATATCGTTATATAATATAGAGACTCTAATGAGTCGTAAGATATAATAACTTTCTTCTTTACTTTATCTTTTATCTTCCGCGTATATTAGTTATCTCTACTCTTTATCGAAACCCGCTAAGATTTTAAAATTAAGACTAACCCTAGGCGAATCGAGCTCGATTCTTTACCCGAAGCCTACGTAAATAACGCTATCTTTTAACTCTTAAAGTTCTATTTTATTCTAACTATAGACGATATTAGAGAGTTATCTAAAAGGATTAGCGCGTCGTAATCACTTCGAAAGAAAACGTAGTAGCGAAGAGAGTAGCCCTATTAATATTCTAGCTATAACTACGTTAAGAGACGAGGTTATCTAAGGCGCCATTATAACCTAGTGTATAAAATAAATAAGCTACTATAGAAGATAATTAGATAGTTTAGATATACACTGTATTAGAAGTGGCTAAGCTTTACGACTCGTACCGAATATAACGAAGAGAAGTACTCTAGGGCGATTATCCCTCGTTCGTTCACCGTTCGAGACTTCACCTAAAGCGATGACTTAGTTAATTATGAGAACGGCGAGAATAATGTAAACGAGGAATTAGAGAGAAAAGAGAATAATAAGGCGAAGAGTTTAAAGAGTACGGATATAAGCACATCTATAAACCCTATAGAGGAATAGATTTAGAAGATAAGAATATCTCACCTAACTACCGAGAAAGATTATACTAAGTACTCGAATAGAGTATCGCGTACCCGTAAGAAAATATTATCGAGGATAATAGAATATATAGCTATAGTTCCGAAATACGACTATAAAATAAGAATAATCATCGTAGGCGAATATCTCTACACTATACGCACGGATATTAAGAGAATAAAGCCGTTATTAGTGCTTACCCCAGATAAATATAAGATTCTTTTAAAATTCTCGGGTCGAGACGATATACTTAAGTTCTAAATACTCCGCGCGACGATGGTACTAGCCTTTAGTAACGAGGCTTATTAGCTTCTTCGTCTTTTCTCGCCTCGTCTATCACTTCTTATATTAGGAAAACGTAACACTACGTAGCGGCTAGTAGATTCGGTCGTCTACGAGCGCTTTCTTCTTTATAAGTCTTTCATCGAATATTATAAACTAAAAGATAGAGTTAAGAATATAAATAGGACGTATAAGGAACGTTCGTTTAATATACTCACTTATCTTAATAACTCGTCGAGATCACTTAGTAACTTACTTAATCTAGTAGAATATATAGACGCGAACGAACCCGACTTCATTAAGAATCTAGTGAAGTATAATTTTATAAGTTATATAAGAGAAGAAGATATAGTAGAGAAGTAGATAATAGAACGAGTGCGGAACTTCACTAACACTACGAGATTCACACTTTATATTAGCCCCTAGATAGTGTCATTAGCGTATCGCGACTCTACGAAGTTCATTACGCGAGTCCGTACTAAGAAAGGCGCCGAAAAACTATGGCTTATGTGGTCTAAGATGAGTGACACCGAGACTAGAAGTTAGGTGGATAATAGAGCTAAGAGTTAGTCGCCGCTATAGCCACCCGTCGTCGTACTTTTAAGAGAGAAAGATATACTCATTATATCTACGGGCCTCGTTTACTTTATATTAACTCTTAAAAAGTCCTTAATAACCGGTACTAAAATATAGTATACGGAGATATTAGTGACGATCGCGACCTAGGTGCTCACCGATATATAGGAAAAGAACGTAACTAATAAAGATATTAAATACGAGTGCGTCGATAAGTTATATATTACGGTAGAAGAATAAGGTCGAACACTTCTAGATAAAAACGAATATTGAAAATTCGATGATAAAAAGAACTTAAATCGATTTAAGAAACTATTAAAGGTTTATCACTATATTAACCCTAAGTATTTAAGAATATACTAACGATAATTCTAGGCCATCGACGCGGAATGAAAAGCTTAAGCTAGACGGATAGCGGCTATTAAGAAGTCTAAGATTCGAAAGACGAGTGCGTAATATTAAAGAATACGATATCGAGGGTATTACTATTACTTTTAGTGCGGCCGATAACGTACTTTATAGATCGTATAACTTATATTTTATAGTAAGTTACGAAAGTAATATAATATTTTTCTCACTACGATTTACTTCGGAAACTATAATAAACTCTTATATTTATAATATACACTAATAACCGTAGTATACTCTAATACTATAGTATATTCTAAAAAGAATAGCTCATTTTATAAAGAATAGTATACTCTATAGAGAATAATATACTTTGTAGAGAATAGTCTATTTTGTAGGGAATAGTTTAATTTATAGAGAATAATGTAATATATAAAGAATAATTTATTTTATAGAGAATAATCTATTTTATAGAGAGTAATGTAATTTATAAAGAATAATTTATTTTATAAAGAATAATATATTTTATAGAGAATAGTCTACTTTATAAAGAAAAATATATTTTATAGAGAGTAATGTAATTTATAAAGAATAATATATTTTATAGAGAGTAATGTAATTTATAGAGAATAATCTATTTTGTAGAGAATAGTCTATTTTATAGAGAATAATCTATTTTATAGAGAGCAATATAATTTATAAAGAATAATTTATTTTGTAGAGAATAGTCTATTTTGTAGAGAATAATCTATTTTATAGAGAGTAATATAATTTATAAAGAATAATTCATTTTATAGAGAATAGTCTATTTTATAGAGAATAATCTATTTTATAAAGAGTAATATAATTTATAAAGAATAATTCATTTTATAGAGAATAGTCTATTTTATAGAGAATAGTCTATAGAGAATAATATACTTTATAAAGAATAGTATATATTGTAATTATTAACTTACTTTACTAACTATAGTATATTCTAATAGTGATAGTATATTCTATATAATTTTCCGTATTAAGACTATAATATAATATAATATATCTTCTAACCGAAGCGGTAGAATCTTCTTCTATAGGTAATAGTATACTCTCATCGTTAATAGTATACTACGGATAGTTAGAATCTAGTAAACTTTTCTAAGTTACTTCTCCGCTTAATAGACTTCGTCGCAGTCGTATCGATCTTAGTGTATAGCGGTAATATAATCCTTAAGGCTTTAATAGCTTTAGTAGCACTAGCTACGGTAGTAACGCCCGTTATCCTAGCCTTTAATCTCTACTTAGCCTACTTAATTCTCTTCTTATCGTTAATAGTTCTATATCTAATCGTAACAACTACTTCGTTTAGTTATTTCTTAGCTAGACGTAAGTAATCTATAGTCTAATCTTCGTTAAGATCTAGTCGATATAGCTAGTTCATTACGCGTAAGTTGAGATATAGTAATCGTAAGCTAATAACGTACTCTTTAATAGTCTTTAACGTTTAGATCTAAGCTACGTCGTATCTAAACTTTTAGTCGATATTTATCTCGCGTCTAAGGTCACCGTAGTCTATATATTTAATAGTAATTAATTTAATCTATACTATTACGCTCGGTGAACATTATCGGAAAAATTTACGAATCGTAGTTACTCGATTAAAGCTAAACGTAGTCTACGCGTACACTAATAAAGTTACTTCTAGATAGATTTAATAGGATACGATAAGAAGACTAAATATAATGAGTTTCTATGTCGGCTCGCTCACTAGTCGAGAGCGCGAATAGACGTGTTTCTTCTCGGAAAATCGAACTCTTATGGCTTTAAGCTCTTTCTAAGAATAGGTGACCCGTATAATAACGCCGTTCTCCTTAGAAATCACTAGTTTAAATATCTTCCGACGTAACTTCTACGGGAGGCTAAAGAACGAAGTTAACTTATCTCTTATCGATTATATCGAGGATATCTACCGCTCGGGGATAGCCGTAAAAGAGTAAGACTATACCGTCGGAATAGATATTAAAGCCGACTTAGAAAGGGATTATATTAAGAGTCGAAGAACATAGTGTTAGTTACGATGAGAGAGAAACGATCTACGTCTCGTAGTCTAAGATAGATTACGCGGTGTAATATAATCACTACGTATTATTATAAGGTCGTAGTGAGGGGAAAGACGATAATACGTAGGTTGATAAGTTAATAATGAACCCGTAGAAATTAAAAAGTATAAAAGCTAGACGAAGTACTATATTACTATATAATAAAACGTAACTTTAGTATACTAGAATACTAAAATTAATGTCTAAATATCTCTTCGCCGTAACGCTAAAGATTTATACTCTATTCATCACTAAATCTTCTTCTTTAACGATATATTTATACCTAAGTCCTTAGATAAGCGTATATAGTATCTTATGGAGTTAATCTAATATCGTACTCGCTTCTTAAAGTGAACTTAGCGCTATATAAGCGCGAACGGTAAGAACTAACTACTATACGCTCTCTATCTACGAGAGCTTAAGAATAATCTAAATCGAAGTAAAGTTATTAGTATTCTTAATATTTTAGACTATAGAAAGATCCTCGACCTTAGATATATAAATATCTTTCATCGTGATCTAAAGTTTCGGTAAGCTATAGTTATAGCGACGACGTCGGAAGAACGAAAGATTTTATAAGTTAATCTATTATAAGTATCTATTATTCTTAGAGATTAGCTAGATACTAGCGTATAAATAATAGAGAGAGAGTTTTAGCGATATATTATAAATTACGATATAGTGAACTACGTAGACCTAGGTGCGCACTACGATAATAGAGTAAGAGAGATTTATATAAGCTTTATAGACTAATCGCTAAAAGAGAGAGTAACTAAGTATCTAGAAATATCGATAATTACGGGTCGACTCTTCTATATAAAGATAGCGCCGTATTTCTTACTTCTCGATAGTCTTACGAACTACGATATTTTACGGTCGGTGCGCGAGGATAAGTTAAATCGCGCTAGATGAGTCTCTAAGGATGAGAGCGTCACGACGAGACTAATTTATCTAAACTTAAGTACTAATTAGAGTTCTATCTTAGCTAGTTATGGCGGTAATTCATTCGCCACTATACTTACAGCTATTAAAACGGTCCCGCTAACTACTCTTCTTAGTGAGATTAATCTAAGTGAAGCGATAACTTACACTTAGATCTAGACTCGCGGAGCTACGTCTCTTTCCGCTAGAAGTTAAAATAGCGTTATAAGTATTATTTCTATAGCTTCTAGTCGGTTAACGATTCTAATGTTTCTCTATCTTAACGTAAGTGAGATAGAAGCGTAGATACGTAACGTCGATATATAGTCGCTAGAGTTAGCGCCTTTCGTTCTCTACGTTGAGTCCGATAATATAGTGATTATACCGTCACTTAGAGTTTACGCTTAGTAAGCGGAGGAGACTACTATCGTTTATTATTAAGAGATATAAGACTTAAGATATATAGTCTATATATCTAAGGCCGTCCACTAGGAACTAAACTACGACGTAATTAAATTCGGTCTTTATCGTAGCGAGGTTCTCCTTAAGCTTAATATTATTAAGAAAATATAAGAGCGAAATATAGACTTTTAGAAGTTTAGTGCTCGGGCCGAGTTAGAGTCGTTCGATCTATGACTTTAAGTACGTATTTATCCTTCCTCGATACTTTCGCTAATATCGTATCTAAATTAGTCTTTAGTAACTTAATAATCTCGGAGATAAATACTAGTTAAGGGAGCGGTATCTTAAAGAGTAAATAAAAGTCGATTTAGTCGAAGAACGAGGCGATACTATAGTGAGAGTCGTTAGACGAAGATATAAAAATAATATATCTTTACTAGCGTTAAGATCGTCTCTAGTGATGAGTAAGTCGATCTCTTCGATTCGTCTAACGCTAAGTAAAGTTTATAAATAGCTAAGATACTTTAACTACAGCTAGACGATCTTCTTTCTCTATTTACTCTTCGTAAATAGCGTGGTGAAGATAATGAAGAGTATTTAATTTATCGATACCGTCGTTAAGAAGGCCGATAGAGCCGAAAGAACGGAAGAACGGGAGAACGACTTTAAGATAGATATCGTCTAAGAATGAGACGATTTACACTATTACGACGGTGAAAATATCGATAAATTAGTGAGAGCACTACGGTACTTTAAGCCAAAAGAAAAGAATAAAGCCGGTTAAAATTAAGTATTCGTTCACTATTAATGCTCTATTTACTCTAATATTAGACTAAGATACGAATAATTCCCTATCCGAGATAAAATCTCGTTTAGATATTATCGATAAGTACTTTGGTATATTATAAAGTGCTAAGATGTATTGCGGCTCTTAGATACGCTATATACCCTTATCTTTCTTTCGCTATAGCCGGTAGCCGCACTCACTAACCGTATACGAGCGGCCGATACTCGGAATATTTCGTTTCTCTACTATTACCGAACTTAGTTCATTACTATCTTAATATCTTCTTCGTTATTATTTCTATTACTCTTATTAGTAGCGATGATAATAGTAATGATTTCCTTACGGTATTTATTAACTATAGTACTATTTACTTCTATAAGATCTATGAACTCTATGAGCGAGGCGATACCGTTAAATAAGCGGTCTACAACGAGCTCTTCTAAAAGCTCGCCTAGATTATATAGAATTAGTAAGTACTTAACCGCGAAGTTTAGAAACTTCCGACGAGTGCGTCGAGATAGCGACTTAAAGCTAAAAGTATAGTTAGTCTATACTAGCCGAATATAAAGTTAAGAGGCGAAAGATAACTTATACCGTATAAACGTTGAAAGGTAGTACGTAGAAAATATTTCGTTCGCCGAAGATTAATCTAATCTCGCCTATAGCGGTATATCTTTTAATGAGATCTTAGACTTTAGATAGCTATGTACTAATCGTAGTCGTAATATAGCGACGCATAAGTGTAGTACGACTTACACCGCGCTTCTCGCTTAATATTAATTCTATAATTTTGCTGTGAAGCGTAGAATTATACTCCGGATCTTTTAGATTAATAGCTACTCTAAGGCGCTTATAGTTGTTATTCACCTCGAAGCGTATAACGACGACTAAGAAGTCGCGGTACGTCTTAGTGAATTTACTAGTGTCTTTAAGACGTATAAGAGAATAAAAGCTATTTAGGAAGTCTTTCGTAACTTACTCGAGATCTTTATTATTAGCTAGGAGCGCTATACGTTACGCCGCGCTAGGGTTAGCGCTAAAGAAGATAAGTAAGAAGATAATATTAGAGAGCTACTTAGCTCCCTTCTTATCGATCGCCGAAATAAGATAGTTAACTATATTAATTACCTTATTAGTAGTTAGAGCGCGGAAGATCTTAATCGTAATCTTTAAGATCTTAGAGGTACTCGAGATAATTACGCCGAGATCCTTATTAAAATTATTCTCGTTAGTCTCGTCTTCATCTAAGTTACTGTCTTTCTCGTTATCTTCGAGATAAAGATTAATAGCTTTCTTAATTAATATATTTATAATGGCTTTTCCCTACTCGATCGTTATCTTATCGCTCACCGAAGTGAGGAGACCCTAAGATATCGGTATAATAATTTTTCCCGGCTATTTAGAAGTAGGCGTAGAGAGCACCTCTTCTTTCGGTTTCTTACTTCTTAACTTAAACGTCTTATCTTTTTTATTATTACTCTTTAACTCATCGCTTAAAAAGACTATAAATTTTAAGTCTCTTATACGGTGGGCCGAACGCTTTTTAGTAATATCTTTCTTAGTGGATATACTCGTCTCCTCTTTCTCGATGAAAGCGGATATCTTCTCTTATATAGTGAATATAATTATCTTTTCTCGCTCGGTGGAAGTGATTATCTTCTCTTATACGGTATTAGTAATTATCTTATCTTATATAGTGAGAGTAGCTATCTCGTCTTATACGGTGAAAAAGGCCGAAATCTCGGTTCCCTAAAGAAGACGCGGGACGATATCGATAATATTTATCTCTATATTCTTAAGGATATAGATAAGACTATTCACTAACTTTAGAAGTATAACGGTACGGCTGAGATTAGTGTCGAGACGATCGGTCGTAAGGGCTCCGAAGACGAACTAAACTAATATTAGAAATCTCTATCTAATAGAATAGAGTGGAAGATATAGTCTTATAGTGATAATATTATAGCGAGTATCTTATAATACGAAGTACTTAATAGTGAAGTCGGTAGCTAAGAACTAAGATATAGTAGTGAGTATATAAAAATATATAAAATGAAGTAGAGACGACTTACATCGCGAAGGAGTTCATTTAATCTCGCTAAGTTATCTACGATAAAGAGAACTAAGGATATTAAAGGAGAGAAAAGATCGGACGATGAATTAAATAAGAAGATAACCTAGTCTATTATCGTAGTAGACGTAATCTATATAAAAATTAGTATTAATCGTTTTCGGTGGAGTGTATTAATTGTTATTAATGTTCTCGAAACGAAAAAGCGGCGAAATGAGTACGCCTTTTAGAGAGAGAAGTCTTATATATACTACTTCCTAATACTTACTTTCGACTTTTAAGTAGTAGGTACTATCTATAGATCTAAGATTAGAAAATTAATACGTATTTTACTTAATGAATCTATTAAATTTGTAAACGAAGTAGTAAAATAGAATACTAGAGAATTTAATATTATATATTAAAGCTATCTCGTAATAGAATATAGAGAACTAAGACTTATTTACTTATAAAGTCTAAAAGAGAATAATAGAGATATATTAAAGAAAAGAATTCTTAGTGATGACTATAGAAGTGAAAAGATAAGAATATAAAGAGAACTACTTCTCTAATTTAATAATAAGATAGAGAAGTCTCCCTTACTAGAATAAACGGAAAATAAGAGAAGAACGAAGAGAGTATAGAGAGAAATAAAAGGGAAGAGAAGGGTTTTCACTAGGAATTAAAAGAAAGATTTTAAATATACTATTTATAAATAGTAAGATAAAGGTGAGATATAAAATTTAGAAGATATAATAAAAAATAAATAAATAGAAAAGAATTAGTAGAATATAAATACTCTTCTCTTCTTCTTCTCTCGACTAGTCGCCTCTTCTCTTATTCTCTTAAATACTTATATATTACTAATATATAACTCGTTACTTAAATATCTCTATTATCCGGTAACTTAGTAAGATACCTTTTAACCGGAGTAATAAGGAGATTAACGACGAGATAACGACTAGTTTCGACGGTGTATATATATCTCTCTATTTACCGATATATTAACTAATAATTTTAAATATATAGTTCGAATAGAATACTAAGATTCTTTAGCTTTAACTCAGAGATCTAGAGATATATAAATATCTCGATGAGTTTAAGACCGAATGTTCGTATCTTTAACTCTATTTCTATTCTTTTATTATTAGATTCTTTATCTAATAAGCATCGAATTTAGTTATCTATAATTTAACTTAGATACTAGATATACTCGTTTCTTCTAAATCTAAGACGCCTAAGATCGAAACGAATTTTACGTAAGGTGCCTTTAGTAACTCTCTAGCTCGGAAGACTAAAAAGGCTATAGTGGCTAAGATAGTCGACGATATACTTAAGCGACTTACTATTACGACTACTAAAGAGCTAGATCTAAATCTACTAATAGCGGTGAAGTAACTTAAGAAAGAGATTAAGGTTTAGAAGACTACGGATGAGGCTAAAGATAAAGGAACTTTAAGAGATATTTTAGCTACAGCTAAGAGAGTTCTCTAAAACTATAACTAGATATCTTCATATAGATATAATGGTATGTAGAAGGTAATAGTAACGTTAAATAGTAAGAATAAGATCCTTCTTTAGAGGATAGTCTAATTAGATTAAGTAGCTTAAGCTACTAAATAACGATATAATTCGTTCTAGAATGAAGTTTTAATTCCAGACTTATATTTATATCTTAGCGTCCCTAGAGCTATACGTACTAATCTATAGTCTATATAATAAATCTCTAATAAGTAGAGAATTTCCACTATCGCGGCGGTTAAAATACTAAATACTTTAATATCTTTAGTAATAAAAGTGATATTACTATATAAATAGTCTAAGGCGTTATTAACGTAGAGATCGCTCTCTACATCTAAAGACGTAAATTATTAAGATATAAATAAAAAAGTATCTATATAACTTAGCTAAAAGTTTTAGTTAAAATATATACTAAGTAATCTCTTTCTCGTTATCTTATTCTTTTACTTACTTATCTTTCTTTTATATTCTTAATCTATATCGCTCGATATTATAATAACTACTAAAAAGAAAATAAAGAAGATAAAGAAGCCTTATCGGTATTTAATGCCGAACGATCCGCTTAGAGTAATAAGAAAATAAGTACGCCGACTACCTTATTCCGATGATTCTAAAGTTAGAACGCTAATAAATTAGTTTCTAGTCGATTTAGAGACGCTATATCTCCTCGTACACGAGAAAGATCCTTAGGTATTCGCGGAGATTCTAGATAAATTTAAATAGTAAGATATATTCTTATTCGGTTTTTACGCTGATAAGTTCTTAACTCATTATATAGCTATAGTTAATAAAGAATCTAATATACTTTTAGTCGAAGAATTTAAAGTGACTTCTATCTTAAATATTATCGATAATAATAACGAATTACTATTATCGTATATACTTTCGCTAATACCTACCTCGCGTAGTAACGCTTTAAAGACTAGTAATAATCTAAAACTAAACTCGTAGTCCTTAGGAATTCTTATACTAGAGCTATATAAGATGAATAAGCTTAAGGATGAATTATAAAAAAGAGAGAATAATGCGATGAAATATATACGCGTATATAGTAGTTCGGTCTCGATATTCTTTAGTAGGAAGAGTCACTCTAAGAGTAAATAACTCTATAAGATGAGAATAATCAACTATTACCTACCTACTTAAGATAATAACTTAGTGATATTATATAAATGTATACGTCTTATATAATATAAGTGGCTCGGGCTAGAAATAAAATAATTTACCCTTTTAGCACCTAAAGATATACGTCACTACTTCATCACCTTCATTCTATTCTTTCGGTATCTTCAACGGGAACCTTCTATATTTTAGGATGATAGATAATAATTTACATCTACAATATACTTTGAAACTATAACTATAACCATAACTATAGAATATCTTAGTAATTTTAGTATACTTTGCGACCGCCGAATATTTTATAGTCGTAGTTTATCTTAGAGCTATAAATATAATCGTAAGTGTAACTATTATAGTAACTATAGTATATTTTATAGTTGGAGTACGCTCTATAACTACCGTAGTAACTATAGTATACTTTCCATCTATTATAATAAGATAAGGTAGCTGTACTATACTAAGCTAGTGAAGTAGTAGGGTAGAGGTTTATTAGGTCATATATTAAATTAAAATAAATTAAGAGAGTAAGATACTTTATAATACTAGTAGTACTATTCTTTACGGTTTAAACAGAGTAATAGTTTTACTATGGTTCTTTTAATGCCGTCTATCTATTCTTAAGTGTTTTATTAGTTCTATCTCCCTCGTTTAATATCGCTAATATACTAGGCGTTCATTACCCTAGCTATCGTCTCTCTAAGTAGTGTTAGTGGTGTTATTCTATTAGTGTTAGTCGGAAAGATATTCTTAATTTCTTATCTGCTGGATAAATCTCTATATATTGTTATATATATATACCGAACTCTAAAGTGCTCTATTACACTATAATATACTTTATATCTAGAGTTTCTATAAAAGATATAGCTACTATATAGTCGAGGATTCTTCTACTATATTATTCTAGTATTATTATATTCTACCATTCTATAATATAGAATTCTATTTATAGACTCGAAGTAAAAGCCGCGACTAGATAGCTAAAACATTATTACGTATTCGCATAGAATGACGTTATATATAGCGAAAAATTTCGCGGTTTTAACCTAACTCTTTTTCGTCTATTATTCGTATACTTACTTAGTACGTAGATAGTATCTTCATTACTCTTTTTAAGTCGTATCGGACTTTACGTAGCGCTATGAGATAGCTATGATATAGATATATTAGTTACTTAAGTTCTAATATACTATTGTTATTTTATTAATTATCTTACCCGCCCTTCCCGTAGAGTACTACGTAACTCTTAGTGCGCTAAATCTATATACTCTATTCTTAAACTAGATAAATCGCCGTAAATAAATCTAAAATCTAGCGTTTTCTCTCCAATATATCCGCCCGCTCTTACGTCGCTACTAGATACGCCGAGAGTCGCCGGTCTAAATCTCGATCGTCTTAATAAGGTCTATTTACTCCGATTACTTAGTGACTATATTAGATATTTAATCGGTATATAGTATCTTACTTAACTAAAGTAAATCCTCGCTTAAATCCCTAATAAAGATAAAGCTTAAAACGTCTTAATCTTACTTACTCGGTTTCTCGTCGATAAAGTAAATAGACGTAATATACTTCTTAGTATTTATTTTAATTAGTAAGTCGTATAAGATATCACCGTTCGGGTAATCTTCGCGAATTAGTAAGGTCCTCTCTTCGATGAATCTACGGTTATCTTCCGGCCATCTCGTCGAATATTAACTAAGAAACGGAGTTAATCGGATTCTAAGAAGTTAAATACTTCTAAAGACTCGTATTTATCTAAGCTCGCTAATATTAACGTCTTCTTATCGAGGTCGGACGAGGAGATATAGCTAGATTAGTTACGCTCGCGGCGTAATAAGAACTTAACACTAATCTCTAGAATCGATAAGCCTTATATAAATATCTCTACGGCGACGGTTAACGAAAATAGTTTCCTCGAGGAGTCTATATCTAAATTAAAGCGGGGCCCGACGCCTCGATCGTTAATTCGAGTAAAGATGAATAGGCTTATCTAAGAAATACTAGCTATTAAAGTGTACTTCTTCCGTTCTATTAAGATCGATAATATCGTTCTTAAGTTTAACTTCGTAGAGATAAAGGCTATACTAAGTTATATTTTTTAAGAGATCATAGACTTATAGAAACTTAAGAGACTTAACGTCCTTATATCGAACTATAAAGCGGTTACTCTTAACGGTGCGAATACTAAGGCTCTTACGCGAGCGAAGCGTATCGCGAAGTTAAATAATACTCTATACTAAGCTCAGTCGCTCTTTATCGTCTATAGTTACCTTAAGAGAGCGCTAAGTAATGAAGATACTTAGCTAAAGTCGTTCCGTATTCTCTTAGTTCGCTTAGAGTTCGTTAACGCCTACCATTAACTAGTGCGCTCGGTGAACGATAAATCGCGCTACCCGACCTTATTTAATTCGTCTCTTAGTTAATAGTTTCGCGACATAGAGTGAAAACCGATACCGAGTTATAACTAGAAGATAGTTATTCGTAACTATCTCGCCGATAAGCTTTAGGTCGATAAGTAGACGATCGCTACTTATCTTAGTTACTCGGCCGAGCTTTACTAAATAGCTCTTCACTTCGGCTAATCTATTATCTATCTTATTTCCGATAGTATAGTAAAGCGGTCCGAATCCCCTTCTAAGATAAATACTTTATGATTATTAACTCGTTATTTAGTATTAAATACTAGAACCTTTAGAAAATAAAGCTCGTATAGTCGCTTATTATTAAGAAGTTTCTAATCTTTCGGAATATAATTAAATAGCTAGAGATATATATCTTTAATAAAATTCGTTAGGGTCTTTCACTAAAGGTTAACGTAATTCGACTAAAAGATAATAAATTAATATATTAATTAATACTTAACGCTACTAAATCTACCGATATCTAAATATTAAAAATATAAATAGCTCTTTTCTTCTTATTAAGAAATATATTAGTAATCTTAGTCTCCGGTCGCCCTCTTAGTACGTTAAGATAAAGATCGCTTAAAGCGCTAGAGTAAGTTCTAAGATCTAATCTAATAATTCTAGATATTACTAATCTAACTCTACTTATAGTTTTAGAAAGCCGAGTATCGTCGAAGAAGATATAGAAAGAGTATTATATAGTAAATAAGTATTATCTTTCGAGTTATACGCTTTAAGAATTAATAAGTTATAAATCGAGAACTCGGGTAAATACGTAGAGTACTCTAGGTATATTTATTAAATTATTTATTCTATATAGGTATATTCTCTATTTCTCGTTAACTTAATTCTCACTTTTACTATAATTCTTTATAAGTCTAAATAATTTTCTTATTTTAAATTTACTCTTCACTATAATGGGTTAAGACTTATACTTTAGAACTCATCTAGCGTCGAGATAGATTTACTACACCGAAGAAAGATAAAGTGAAAAACTCTACTATAGATAAATAACTTTATTAATACTTATATATTAAAAAAGATAAGATTAATTTCATAATTTAAGATATAGACTATAGACTCTAACGGTTAACTAAATAGATTATCTATTCTTATTAACGAAGTTTTCGAACACTATAGCTTCTGTTTCGTCGTCGTACGAGTATCTCGGGATAATAATTAAATATATTATAATAAGAAAAGGCAATATTAAAGCGGCACAAAATTAACTAAATAAGTTCCTAGATTTTCAGTAGTTTTAGAATATATTACCTTATAGATATAAAGAGACGTTCAATCTTTAGCTAAAAAGATATCTTTATTTATTTCGGCCGAACTACTAATTTAAATTAGTACGGACGGTAAGATATAATAATAATATCTACGAAGTGATAGTGCGCGCGCGGAAGATCATCGAGGCTAGCTAGCCTATTCGATTTTTATAGGGAGCGTTAATCTAGATAAACGATGCGAGGGAGTAGAAATAGTATACTATAAGCGCGGTGAGAAGTATAATTCTCTTAGACCGATGGGGGAGTCTATATTTCCTAGGTGGTTTAGTACGCTTTACTAACTATAATTACGAATTTAACGCTCACTTAGAGATGATCTCGCGGCGCCTTTATAGAGTGGTCACGAAGCGAAAGATTAACGTCGAAGAAGAGATTACGATGAATTACGATATAGAATTCTTTAGTCTAGAGAATATTAACTACTTATATTCTAAATACGTACGAGAAGAGAATAGTATATCGATAGTTAAATCGATAAGAATATCTATATCTTAACCGTAGAGATAAGAGAGAAATATATCTCGTATACTACGCTAAGGGCCGAAGAGAGAGAATACTAATAATACTATCTATCGGCCGGGCGATACGAATACTATAGAGCCCGAGGAGCTTATTTTCTAAGAAGTAAGTCGTTAAATAGTTAAGGAAGCCGAGAGTAAAAGCGCTTAGAGATCGCTTATTATTATTTACGATAAGTGAGATACGTTAAGTAAGAAAGTAATAACTAAGTGTTCTTATTATTATTAGAAAGGTAAGCGAGAGAAATTAGACGAGGAATATAGCTTCTATATACGATATTAGTAATTATATTATTAAAGGTAGCTAAATACTACTTAATGAAAATTAAATAATAAGGTCTAAATATCTAATCGATTAATATCTATATCTATATCTATAATATAATAGTATCTATATATTTACTTACTTTATATTTATATCTATAATTATAGTATAGTTAATACCGCTATAAGTAACCTTAACGCGAATCCTATTAAGAACACTAACTCACTCGTAAAGAAGATATTTATATTAGAAGACACTACTCTCCTAGAAATCGCGTACGAATATCTAAGTCTTCGATAACGTATAAATAAGACTAAATTTAGTTTAAATAACCTTATAGACCTTACCGTCCGACCCGATACGCTTCTTCATCGTAATAAGTTCATTCTCCTTTATCTCCGAGAGATACTTACGCTTAAGTTTAGGTCCTTACTTAAGCTTCTATTATAACTTCTTAACTTACTCTTATAACTTTATCTTATTCGCTATAAGGCCCTTAACTTACTCTTATAACTTTATTTTATTCACTATAAGATTCTTAACTTACTATTATAACTTCGTCTTATTCTTCTTAAGCTTATTAATACGGTCCGTTATATTTACTAACGCTATAGTCGCCTAAGTAATGGCCTCGTTATCGGAATCATCCGTAACCGATGTTAAAGCTAGTAGTGCTTAAGTAATAGATATAAAGTCGAAGCTACTAGTTAGAGAGCGAAGAGAAAGTGCACCGGTGATACTGCGAGCCGTAGCGAAAGTTTAAGTAACTATAGTGACGACGGTAAAGGCTAGGACCAATATCTTAAGAGCTAAAGAGAAGAATTAGCCGAATATAGATAGAGCGAAGATAAGAGAGATATACGTTTAAGATTTTTAGTGCGAAAATTCTTAATGGCGTTATTAATCGTATTTTCATTACTAAGTCTAAGGAGATAACTAAGAAATTAGATACACTACGAAGTGGTGAGTGATAACTAGCTAAATGAATTATCGTTCTACTCCTTACTCTCTTTTTAACGAAGTTAATGACTTCTTAGGTATTAGTTTTCGACGGTATATTAATAAGAGAGAGAAAAGTAGTCTATACTTAATATAGTAGAGGTGAGTGAAGTATTTTAGTATTAATACGAGAGAGAGAAAAGTAGTCTATACTTAGTGTAGTAGAGACGAGTAAAGTATTTTAGTATTAGTGTAAAAGATAAAATAAGAAGTAAAGAATAAGAAAAAATAAAAATATACGATTAGTGAGTGTTATTTTAATTAGCTAATTTAAACTATTATAATCGCTAAAATACGGTAGAGTATATAATAAGTAGCTATATAGTAAATATTCTTTTAGTATACTAAGTATACTAGAACGTATATAGTCTAGTAATAATAGAGTTAATATCATTATGGGTAATCTTTATATAATATCGACTAAAGATACTAAGTCACCCATTAAAGAGATAATAATATCGGAAGATACTACTATTCTCGAAATTATACGCCGTATAAACTAGTTACGTCGAATTATAGTGCTTATAGAGGTAAATATTAGTATAGAAGATAAGATATCGATAAGTATAATAATTATTAAGACTCTTATACGGCCGTAACTAAGCTAATTATTCGGTAGAATTTTAGATTAAAGAACGGACTCTATAAGAGTAGTGCCTTCGATACGTAGAATCTACGCGGAGCTACGATATTCGACTTAGTATTTATTCGATCGGAAAACGCGACTACGTTCTACTAAAATCTTCTATATATTCGTCGACGTACTTAGGCGTCCTAATCTTCGTCTATATATAGACTATTAAAGACTTAGAAGAATAAAAGACGACTTATATAGCTATATATATAGAATATCGATAATCTTAAAAGGTAGGCTGATCTCTCTATTATATCTTTAGACGAGAAGGAAAGAGATATCTATAGTAGCGGTTAAAGTTAAGAATGAGTATCACTAAGTTAGATCGTAGTTTAGCTATATAGAGTATTTAAAAAGCTACGGTTTCGGTGTACTCTTTATTATAAAATTATAGAGATACCGAATAGCTACGAGAACGAACTAAATAAACTACTTACTATTAGCGATATACTACGCTATAATTAGTGCCGTATAAGAGAAGAGAATCTTTCGTCGAGAAGTGCGACTATCGGAATCTTAAGGCCCGACGTACTTTTATTTAATAAGAATTATTCCTACGAGTAGAAGATCGCGAGAATTATATACGTCGATATTAGAGAGAGCTCGGATCTACTACTTATTATTAGGACTAGAATAGATATTAAGAATATTTAGTGAGTAGTTAAAGAATTTAGTAAAAATATATATATAAGACTACTTAGATTATAAGAGAAGAAGAAAAGTATAGAGCTATTTATACTCTTCGTAAATCGAGAGAAGCTCTCTCTAACTTCGTAAAAGAAAGTTATTAACACTGCGATATAAATTAATGAGAATATATTCGTGAAAAGCTTAACGCTTACTAAGATATTAGATATTTCGTCGTACGCGGATAGAGAGCCTTTAGTATATCTTCCGGAAGAAAAGATATCTATATCACTCGGTTATAACGCGAAAGAGAAAGAAATAAAGATAGACTAGAGAGACCCGGCTTTAGAGATCTTAAATTCTAAATTTAGTCGTTACGGCGCCGATATATCTACGTACTCTAATTATAAGAGGCTAGTTATATATAATGGTCGTAACGACGATAATAACGATTATAAGACCGTAAATATAGACTTTTAGAATCCTAGGAGGTCTACCGACCTTCCGGACGAAGAGACGATAGCTTTTAACGATAACGATGAGTTAGTGAATACGAAATCTATATTAAGTACCGTTAACGATTAGAACTCAATAGGGTGGGAGATTAGTCACTAGATAGTTAAAGAGACGGAGAGATAAGTACGGTTAACGAAAGCGTACGAGATATTTAAAGAAGTAGAATTTAATCTTTAATTAGTCTTTATACTTAACTATATACGAGAATTATATTAATATCTTAATTACGCGGTATATTATTATATAGATATACTT
This sequence comes from Cladophialophora psammophila CBS 110553, assembly GCF_000585535.1. Classification (NCBI taxonomy): domain Eukaryota; kingdom Fungi; phylum Ascomycota; class Eurotiomycetes; order Chaetothyriales; family Herpotrichiellaceae; genus Cladophialophora; species Cladophialophora psammophila. Next base: position 40,897 of record NW_006912971.1, read on the forward strand.
TATTTCATTCCCTTTCTTAAAATTAATAGGTGATTTAGCTCACTCATCGAGCGTTAATTAACCATTAAGACTTATATTCGCTACGCTCTATTTTAAATATTATACTCAGAATCCGATTAGATATTCGTATTACGGTAGATCATTAAGTAAATCTACGCGTTCTTCTACTTTTAGAAGAAATTCGTAGATAGTATTACGATTACACCGTAGTTAAATAAATAATTTCACTCTAATATAATCGTATTTCTATCTACGATATAGTGAATTAGGCGGTATACGTAGTGATTACGATTCACTCATAATATATAGACTTCCGGCGTATAGATCGTCTATATAAGCTAATAGCGCTAATTAAAGAACGTAAATTTTAGCTTACTTCCGAAGTACTACCCCGTCTCTATAGATTTTCCTTTATCGTCGATCTCTAGATTACTATTTTAAGTAATTAAGTCCTCTTTAAAAACTAAGCGAGGGGAAGACGTATTGAGTACGATCTAAGCGCGGAAGCTTAATTCTTAACATTAGTCGGACGGACGTATATAGTTAAAGACGTTCCCGTTAATATGGCGTAATATAAACTATTAAGTTATAGCTTAACTAAGGTTATATTGTAAGTGTTCTCGCGTAACGATAAGAATTATCTTAACTTAAGGTTTTTTAGAAGGGAAAATCTTAAGAATATTATCGCAGTATTCGTTAACGTAAATATAGATAAAGCTAAATTATAATATATTCTAGAAAAGTATCTAAAAGACATTCTACAGCTTAATCTCTTAACTAATCTTAAACTCTTCTAGTAAGTGTTTCTCTATCTTCTACGTAAGTTCGTTACGAAAATAGCTTAATTACTTAGTATTAAGCTTTAGAAGCTATTTCTACGTATAGATATTATATAGGAGGCGTGCGGAAGTAAAGAGACGATTCCTAATCTCTTTAGTAATTCGGTCTCGCTGGATTAGATATACGTTCATTATAATAGTAATAGATAAGTATACGTTAATAACGTAACTTATATAGTTAGCAGCGAAGAAATATTCGAATCTCTTACGGGTCGCACGGAGAGCGTAAAGGCTTATTTCATTAATAGAGTCCTAGTTTAGCTTAATAGCGCGGAAGATCAATATAGTACGGGTAAGGTTATTAACGATATATTAAATAGACTTAGTGAGTGTTTTAAGATAGGTACTATATAATACTACGTGAATAGCTATCTCGAATAACTCACCTTACGTAACTAGTTTACTTTTAATTAAGTTTTCAATGGTCTACTCATCGGAAATAATATCTAGGTCGTCGATATTATATCTTTAAGCACTACTCAAGTAAGTATTACTACGATTATATAGGGTAAATAATACCGTATAGTTCGCGATTATAATTAATCTAAAACACTACCCCGACTTACTATAGTATAACCTAGTTAGTAGGGGGCCTCGGAGCTATCGTCGTCATTGCGGTAAAAGAGATAAAGACGATCCGAATAACCTAGATTTAAAGTGAACGTTAAATGAAAATAAGCTAATAAGAGAAGAAGATAAAGATTATGATCTACTACGTAAAAAGAGAAAAGAGGAATATAGTATGGTGATTAATTTAGATTAGTATAATAATAGGAATTAAAGTAAATAATTATAATAATAATGCGGGTGTAGTATAATTAGTATATCTAATTCTTATACGCTATAGCGATAAAATGAGCTATATTACACTATATATTATTTTTCTCTACTAATAAATATCGCTAGGTTAATAATACTTAGAATATTAAAGAGTCTAAAGCTTTAGTCCTAAAGTCTATAGTTAATTATTAAGTATAAGATTATTCGAGACGTTAGATTAATATTTTCACTATTATAATAGTGGAAAGATACACTATAAGTAAAGCGTATAGAACGGATTCTTCCACTCTATACTAGACCCGAGTTAGTAATCGCGTATTTAACTAAGTGGAATACTATAAGATAAATTTAGTTATCCGTCTTATTTTAGAAGACTCTATTAAAGAAGAAATACGATATCGTTCGGAGTTTAAAACTAAAGTGCGAAGTATATATTGACTCTATCGTAGTGTAAGTTTTTATAGCTAGTGGTCGAAATTTAGATTAAGACTATTTCGAACGAACTATAGTTAGTAGTCTACTCTTAAAGCGAGTTAGGACTTATAGTTAATACTCTACTATAAGAATTAAAGTTAGTAGTCTACTATAAGAAGTGAAGATAAAAGTCTACTATAAGAAGTATAGTTAATACTTTACTATAAGAAGTAAAGCTAGTAATTTACTATAAGAATTAT
>NW_006912971.1:43239-69497 GCF_000585535.1 Cladophialophora psammophila CBS 110553
ATAAGAATTATAATCGGCACTCTACTATAAGAAGTATAGTTAGCACTCTACTATAAGAAGTGAAGATAAAAGTCTACTATAAGAAGTATAGTTAACACTCTACTATAAGAAGTGAAGCTAGTAGTCTACTATAAGAATTATAATCGGTACTTTACTATAAGAATTATAGTTAGTACTCTACTATAAGAAGTGAAGCTAAAAGTCTACTGTGAGAATTATAGTTAGCACTCTACTATGAGAAGTATAGTTGGCACTCTACTATAAGAAGTGTAGTTAGTACTCTACTATAATAATAAGAGTTAATAGTCTACTCTTAGAACCGTACTTTCCGATCTATTTTAAGAATTATAGCTATTATATACGGAATGAGAGTGAATCTATTTACTTAATCGTATTCTATTCCTCTGGCTACTTATAGAGACTCTACTTATTTATATACGCTTTAGTCTAGGCTCTGGAGACCGTTTCTAAAACCTTCTATTTCGTCGCTATAATATCGTAGATTAGCGATAATAACGGTGGAACGTAGTTAGTGAAATAGCTAGCGTCTTAAGTAGTTTACTATAGTGACTACCTTAAGACTCTATTAATAGTAGCTAATAACTAACTCTAATAATAATAATAGACTATAGCCTACGTAAGATATCGGTAAAGCTAAAGAGTACCGATATACTAGAACGACTAAACTTTTAGAGTATCTCGATACTAAAGGCGATGAAACGATAGAATAATGAAGTATCTATCTACTGAAAATTCTAAAGCGATGAAGCATTTCTAGATTAATAGTGATGGAGCGATAAAGCACTTCTAGATTAATAGTGATGAAGCGATAAAGCACTTCTAGATCAATAGTGGTGGAGCGATGAAGCACTTCTAGATCAATAGTGGTGGAGCGATGGAGCACTTCTAGATTAATAGTGGTAGAGCGATGAAGCACTTCTAGATTAATAGTGGTAGAGCGATAAAGCACTTCTAGATTAATAGTGGTAAAGCGATGAAGTATTTCTAGATTAATAGTGATGAAGCGATAGAGCACTTCCTAATTAAAGATGGTGAAGCGATGAAGCATTACTCTTCTAAAGAGAGTGAAGCGATGGAGTATTCTTTGAGAGTATAGAGGGAATCGACGACGATATCTCGTCGAGGAGGAATAGCGAAGACATAAGACGACGGATATACCTAGAGAAGAGAAAAGAGCGTTCGGTGAAGATCGAGAGAGAAGATATAAGAGAGAATCTCTCTATTCCTAAAGAGAAAGACACCGGTAGAGTAATTCGAATTCTTTAGATCGAGTAACTCTACTTTAAGCGTTAGAGCTATATAGAGAATAATATAATCTTTAAGATAGATAGAAATATCGTCGAATCTAAAGAATAATTGAAAAACTAAGCGAGTAAGATAGTAGAGACCGAGAGATATTTATCGTTTAATATTTTAACTACTAATCTAATTAAATATCTTAGTATTCTTTTATAAATACTATACTATAGAGTAGTCGATTATTTCTAAATCTAAAGAGTATCGGAATATCGCGCCCGGAGATAAAGAAAAGATCCATAGAATAAGTAATCTTAAGATCGAAGCCGAGAAATATATAAAAATAATTATATAATATTTATAAAATATTAATCTAATATAGTAAATTTAAAATCTTAATGATTATATTAAATTAAGAGAGAAGCGAATAAATTTAAGAACTCTACTACTATAAAAGTAAGACTCTTAATAATATATAATTTATAGAATTTTATTCTAAAATAAAATTACGATATATATATACTCTCGGAACCGATATATAATGAAATACTCCACATAATATCTTAGAAAGAAGTAAAGATTATATCGAATATAATAGTATAAACACTAGAATATATAACTTCACCTTTAGTATCGTAAATAAAATAATAATGTAAATATACTATAGTAATACTAGAAGATTATATTATTATTATATTTAATAAAGATAGTTTAAAGTATTAATAGAATAAATATCGATAGGTAGTCATTTACTATCTAATTTAATAGTCGGTGATAAAGTATAATAAAAGAATACTTAGAATATAGCTAAGGAAAATAGATCTTTTAATACTATAAATAAAGTAATACTTTATATTTATTAAGTTCTTTTCGTACGGTTATCGTATAATTACCGAAATATATTTCTTTTAATATTATATCTCTAAATTATAGTAATCTTAATAAAATAAAGGTTAATAAAGTAAAGAATAAATATTTATTAACTATACGAAAATAATGAAATACTAAAGCTATACGATAACTTAATTCTTATAATAATAAACTTATAGTTAAAGATTAAGAACTAAGAGATACTAAGTAATAAAATAAAGATAGAAAATTACTATAAACTAAATAATTTAAATATCTTAATTTTAATATATTCATTATATTACCGTATAAAAAATAGTATAATAGATAGTAAATAATATAAGTTTAATATTTCACTAGATATAAATATAAAGCTTATAATATCTAGATTTATAAAGATAAGAGTTATAGAATAAATATTAGACAATGAAATATCTATATACATATATGTTTTTTCATATTGTGATTTATTATCTATTATAACCTTTTCAATAAGTTAATACAATTAATATATAAAATGTTATAGAATAAATATTAGAGGGTTAAATATCGATAAACGTATTTATTTTCTTATATTATAATTTATTAAAATATATAGTTTTTATTATAGTTAGATAATATATAGCTTTTATTATACTAGTTAAAACTCTAACTTATACTAAAATAGTTTTATTATTATTTAGTACTATAATTAAAACTATCTATTTTCTAAAAAAAATTCTCACTAATGAAGATAATTTTATAAATAAAAATATAATAATTACTAAATATAAAGCTACTATAGAATTAATAGAAAAATAATCCTTAAGTTAACTAATTAATTATATAGAACTATTATTTTTATTTTTTTTCTAATAAATTATTATATTTAGATATAATTATATAATATAAATATAAACTAAATCTAATAGCTTATAATACTATAGAAATATTTATATTTATTATAATATATTAAATTATATAAAAAATATATACTTAATATAAATCTATATCTATACTATTTATTTAAAGAGCTTAATAGAATTATTTCTTAATAAGTAGTTTATTTAACTATTTTAAACCGAGATAAGTATAACTACTAAAGGAGAGAGTACGTATATATAGATAACTAACTACCGATAGATAACGATAGAAATCTCTTAAATAAGTGATTTAAAGCGCTATTAATAAATAATTACACTATCTATAACGCCACTAGTAATACTACTTATCGCGTAATCTAATACTAATATAACTAATAGTATTAGCGAGTTACGTACTATAGGCGCTAGGCTTAATTAAGCTAAGTATCTAAATAGTGATATTCTATACTATTAATATTAATATTATAAACTCTAGATATAATAAAGTATTATAAGCTAATATAATAAGAAAAGTTTAAAGTGATAAATAGCTTTATAATTAACTAGGGCGTCGATACTAGACTAGAGTTCGTCTTATATAGTTCTCGGGGACTATCATTTATAGACTAGACGATTAATTAATTAAGTTATAAATAGAGAGAACTTCCTTTAGTTAAGTGTACGTATTATAAAGAGACTATATTCATCGCCGTATAAGTTAACGCCTATAACTAGGAGCCTCGCCCTAGTTTACTAATAGTTCTTTTATTCTTATTTATATTAAATCTAATATTATACTAATTATTAAAGATAAAAAAATAACTTATAGATAAACTTATTATCTCTAAATAATATTATATAGTAGATAGTAATAAATAACGAGTATATCGTACTAATTTTAATAATAATACTAATATAGCTAATTTTCTAAATATAACGAGAAGAAATATTTAAGTCTTAGCGATAATAAGCTTACTATTATTTAGCGGGTAAATATAGATTCTTTTATTATCGTTACATTAGAAAAGATAATTATAAAAGAGTATATAGAATATTAGTGAGTTAGTTAGATCTAAAGTAAGATATCTATGACGATAGCTCGCTTAGCTCTATATTCACTAATCGATACTACGGTCCTTACCTTATAGTTTAATATTAAGAATCGTCCCGAGTAAGTGCTTATTATAGCTCGTAGATTACTAAGAAGTAGAATTAGTAACGGGGATAGAGGAATATTAGAGCGAGTATAAATAAAGTATTCTTAGTTAAATAGAAACGTAAATCTCCTAACTATAAAGAGAACTAAGGAGATAGATAATATAAAGAATTAGAATAGCTAATTAGAGCTTAGCGTACTTAGTGCTAAGCCGTACTAAGCTAACGGAGCCATCTTAAGCTCTTATATAATCTCTTTTTATAGTTATATTTTCTATAGACTTCTATTCTATTAGCTCTAGTGTTTCTTCGTCTAACCTTTTCTCGTCTAACTAATTTAGCCGTCGGTTATAAGAGCGAACCGTAATACTTTATTATTATTATAACTATAACCGTATAGTCGGTACTAAGATCATTCTCTAAGGGAAGAAAAGCCGATATTATATATTAGGCTAACGATACTTAGCGATATAATAGTATAAGACTACGTAGTGGCCGGGATTAAACTATAATATATTAAATATATTAATATATTATAATAGAGTAATAGTGCAATATATTAACCTACGTCTATATAAGTACACTCATTCTATAGTTTCCTTCCGTAGTTAACTTAGTTCATAAATAATCGGGTTTCTCTAATTATACGCTTTATATATAGATTTATATACTATATACTTAGTTTTTAGTTTTAGCTATATCGCCCCACTACTATATTATTAAGTAAATTATCTCGGGTTTACTTATGATACCTTATATATAAAGCGACTTATAATAGTTTAGATCTCGCTGCCGAACTCTCTATTTATCGCGCCCTTTATTCTTAAGTGGATACATTAATAAAGGTGCCGACATTTTAATACTTTAAGTCGTTAATCTTATATTTACTCATCTAATTAGAATTAATACTTAGCTCGTAGCCTAAGTTACCTTTAATACGGATAGTTCCGTCTTAGCTAGTCTAATCTTATCTAGTATAAAAGATAGTGAATAACTAGTTATACGCCTTCTAGTATTGTAATAGAGCACTTTAGGGTTTGGCGTACACGTGTAACAACGTATAGAGGCCTGTCCAGTAGATCGGGAATCGGGAACGCGTTTCTAGTTAATACTGATAACAACACCACTAACACCACCCAGAGAGGCAGCGACTAGGGCTACGAACACCTAGCACAGCGGTAGCATCGAGGAACAGAACAGAACTGATAAAACACTCTTAGGATTTAGGTAGACGGCACCAAAAGCCATAGAATTCATAATACTCTGCTTAATCTATAAAAAATGAATGGCACACTGCTAGCACTGTAAACTATTCCGCACCTTCTCTCTACCAGCCCATTTAGGTTTGACATATGACTAGACAACTTTTTCACCTTACCACCGCTCTATCAGCCCAGTACAGCTCATCATAGCATAGCCACCTTACCTTATTATAGTATATATTTTAAATTAAGAAAATAGTTATATCGGAGAGTCGCTTTCATCGGTAATTAAGTACGTTTCGATCTCCGGCCGCGTTAAGAATTGTGGAATATCGCCCTCTAAAGATTTATATTAAACCTTTAGTCACGTAATTAAATACGAAGTTTAAGTTCGTATTTAGACCTAGGGTCTATGAAATCACGTAACTAGTGCGATATTAATTCCGCACTCTATTAAATGATTAGTCGTGCTTACTAATGTTAATTTAAAATCAACATTTTAAGGGTCTTAACTGTGAACACTTATTGTCTATATAAAGACCTTTACCCTCCCTAGGTAAATAGTTATCTTCAAGTTCTTTAATAGTCACTTACCTACCTATAAAGTTTACGATCTATATAAGCCTTACTATCTATACATTAGATAGTTCTCTAAGTTCTTTAAACAAGAATATTAGTGACTACGAATCGAAACTACTTACTATCGACTATAGCTTCCCCGGGGAGATTATAAAGAAAGGTAGTATATACGTTAGTAGCGTAGGTCGCGATGCTAGCTAACGAAGCCTAATTATCTATTAGAGTTAATTAGACGTACGTACCTTATATCGATAGAGAACTATAATATATCTAAGTTCTTATATTAAAGCGATATACTAAGTCCATAGTTTAGTAAATACTCTTTAGCTCTTTATAGAGTATTACGCTAAGAAATGCTTCTCTTTAAATCTATAATATTAGTCGTATATAGTGTATCTACGGTCGTAGTGTCGGTGATATCTAACGTATCGGTGATATCTAGCGTATCGGTGATATCTAGCGTATCGGTGATATCTAGCGTATCGGTGATATCTAGTGAGTTAGTAATATCTAGTGTATTTACGGTGACTATGTTAGTAGCTACGTTAATGATACCTAGCGAGTCGGTGATAACTATATTAGTAGGGTCTTCTATATTATCTATTATAATTATCGTTATAACTAGCGAATAATAAGTACGCTAAGAGTATCTTATATACTAGTGAGGCTCGTTAAAGCTAACGGTGTAAAAGGGCTCTCATTAGCCTATCTTAATCTAGATAAAATGAGAATACTATATTAGCCCGTAGCACTATTTATCGACTACTACTATCTCTAATATAGTAGAGAGACGCGAAGAAAAGATATAGACGATAGAGGTGTAAAGTAAGACCACCGCTAGAATTATAGTAAGAATCGCTATTATCTTATATTAATCTAAACTTCGACGAAAGTTCTTAAAATAGAGAAAACTAACGGAGTATCATAGCTCTATATAAACGGCTAGTTACGGTCACTAGAAGCTAAAAGAAATAAGCTCACTTAGTGACTCTTTAAAAGAACTACGTAGATAAGTCTAAGAAGAGAAAATAAATAATAAGTCTCTTCATAGTCGAGAATAATAAGAAAGATTTATAATCGTAACTTCGTCACTAAAGGAACTTAAGATAAGAAACCGCCGAGAGACGATATCGACCTTAGCTAGCGTCTTTATCTAAAGGAGCGACGTAAAAAGAATCTAAACGAATTTATTTTAAGAGCTCTTAATAAAGACACCTCTAAGGGCGGTTCTAAACTACGTAAAGATCCTACTACCGTGGTCTATATAGCGAGATTAGATGAAAGAATACGGTATTATCTTAGCTTAGTATAGTTAATGAGCTATTATAGAGATATTACTCTTATATTATCGATTTCTAGTTTAGAAAATATTTACTAGATCTTATATAAGATGGCTACTTAAATATAGAAACTAAGAGTAAAAGAGACCCGCGCTAGTGAGGCGTTTTTAAAGAAGGTCTACCTCGCGCTATACTAAATCTCTTTTTCTACTCTTATAAGAGCTATAGGTTAGGCTACGAGATAATTTAAGACTAGGGGCGACGAGCGTTACTTATCGCTAACCCGGGTGAGCTAGACGTAGATTGTAATATAGAATTAACTTATCGTCGGCGAGGTCTAGCTAAAAGACGCTTAAAGATATAGAAAGATAGTAAGCGACTACTCCCGGCTAGCCTAGCGACCCAAGTAAGCTTAGTAAATCTACACTACTTCTTCTAAAGCGAGCGAACGATTTATCGAGTAAGCTTTCACTAGACTCTTCTTTCGGCGGGCGGATAGTTCTTATTAAAGACACTACGCTAATCGAGCTTTATATAGAGAGTAAGATAATCTAACTTTAGAAAGATATAGAGCGAAGAGAGAGTAGTATTTATAGTAATATAAAATCTTTATTAATATAATAAAGAATTAACTAGAGAGCCGTTTCGACTTCGTTCCTAGGCTTAATTATTAGATATATATCTCTATATTTATCTAACCTCTACTTAGCTCCGATATCTAAGACCGCTTTATTCCCTTTCTAGACGTAGACTAATAATAACGTAAGGAGTAAGAATATAGAAAGCTTCTCGCGACACCGGCTACTATAGAAAAGAGCGACGTTATAGGTGTTAATTTTAATTCTTATAGCGGAAAGTATAGCGACTATATACGGAACTTCCTAATAAGATTCTCCTTCGAAAAGAGAGATACTAATAACTTTATAGAGTTTAGTAATTACTCATAGATATACTAATTAGTCGACTTACGTTAAAGATCCCGGCTAATACACTCGAGGCGATCCTTTAGATTTAGTATTACTTCGGCGACGCCTAAGCGAGCCTCTAAATATAGTCGAGCAACTTTAATAGCGATATCTACTCTATATTATATTACTCTTATAATAACTACTAAAGGCGAGTACCACTATTCTAGACTCTTTCGATAGATTATATAAGTATTAAGGTAGACCTCTAGTTAGAAAAAGACGCTATCGATATCTACGTAGGGTATTTAGCGAAGGCACTCCGGGCCGACCGTACTCTTCGGAGCCTCTATATCGATTCGCTCGTCGCGATTCTTACTTATTAAAACTTCTTAATATAACTAAAGGTCGCGAATAAGATAGTGAACGTAGTCAAAGTATTTAACGTCGATTCTAGTGTCTTAATCGTACTTCTCCTCGACTTTAAGATAGATAGATTAGGCCTTTAGCTAATAATTTAACGATAGCTTTAGTCTCTTCGCGAGAAGAGCTAGCTAATCTTTTAAGATAGCCGTATATAGAGAGTAGTCTCTCGACTAATAACGATAGTCGTAATAGAGAATATTCTCTTTAATTAGATAATCGCTAACTCGACGTATCGAGATATCTTCTATAACGCCTCACTAAAGAATATTAAGAACGATATATATAGCGTATAGAACTCTCACTACGCGAGTATCTCTTAGCGACGCGCGATCGACCCTTAGAGACTAAGTAAAGAAGTTAGTTAATCGTAGCTAGCTACGCTTAGAAGATAAATTTATACTACCGCGGTAAAGAAACTAATATTACGTTACTAGGGTACGCTTAGCTAGTTAGTATCTCTTCGGAACGACATCTAAAGGCAATTAATAGCGGAAAAGATCGGCGTTCTTAACGTAAATAATCTAGTCGTAACTACGCGATAAGACTAAAAGTGATGTTATATTACCGGGCTTTTTCTATACAGATAAAAACTAATATTATTATATAACTTTAAGAAGAACTTAATAAAGCTTTAAAGCTATACTTATAGTATAGTTTATCTCTAAATACTACGTATATAAAATATATAACTTATACTCTACTATAGAGACTAAATCCGGTCGCTAATAAATCTAAACGTAAGTAAGTCTCACTTCTCTTTTAGCTTTCTTTCTAGATAGTTTCGCTCTTCTTAGAGCTTTCTTAGAGCGCCGACGAAAGAAGTCTAGTCTAGTATTTAGATCTAAAGCTCTCTCTCGCGGAGACGGTTCCGCGCTTTCCGAGGGACGTTCTTAGTCGGCGGAAAGATAATAAAAAGATTTTAAATTTCTTATAGAATAGTTACCGACTAAATTATTCACCGGTAGAAGGCTAACTTCTTATTCTTAGAGCCTATATTATAACTATTATCGTAGCGAACGATAATAATATAGAGAGTAAGACTTAGATAAGTAAGTAATAGATGTCTCTCGATAAATCTAAGAGTATCGATCTAGTTAGCGAGTGACGACGTACCGAGACTAAGGTTATCATCGCGGGAGGTAAGAAAGATAACTCGAAGAGAACGAATATACGATAAGGCGTTACGCGGAACCGACCGAAGAAAGACTAGAGTTAAGCGATGTTTAAAGTAAAGCGGAATATTCTTCGTTTAGTGAGTTTTAAGCGTCTAAACGAAGAATATATTAGAGCGGTAGAAGATCTAGAGAGCCTAAGACCGAAAGCCTCGACTAACTAAAAAGTAGTTTCGAGGCTACTATTAATATATACACTATCTAGATATAAATATCGCGTAAAGCGAAGAGTAGTAGTACGCCTCTAAGATTATAGTGTACTACTAGTAGTAGAATAACCGAGAAGTACTCTTTTTTTTCTCTTATTTAATAACTATCGGCGCGAGAAGATCTAAATAACGTAGAATCTATAGCTAAAGCTTATTAGAAAGACAATTCTAGAAGAAAAGATCTTAGGGCGGCTAGTCTTAGTCTATAGTCTAGTGAATAATAGTTTAGACGAGACGACGTAGACTATAGTCTAGCCGCTAGCCGAGACGAATAGCGTAGCTCTTAAGAAGCGATAAGCTCGATAGCGATAGAAGAACTCGTTAAGTCGCGGCGTAATTAAGCGTATTATAGACTACGCTTAGTCGAAGTCGTCCGGGCGTTAGTCGCGTAATTAGAGTAAGAATAAGTCTATCTCACTCTTATAATAGAGACCGTATACTAAGGTTATCGAAGAGAAAGGCGGTGCCGGTTCCGCATTTATAGCTAAAGTAATAAAAAAAGTATAGAGAGAGTAATAAATTATTCTAGATACACTTATTAAGAGAGTATATATAGCTCAGTATATAACCGTATACGGTTAATCTAATATAAAGACTAGTTATAACCTTTAGTACTTTAGGGCTAAGCTACGAGAGGGCTTTAAGACCACCCGGGCCGGCGCGAGAGATCTTAAACTAATTCTCGTTATAAAGAATAGTTATTACTTCGATATAAATAGCGCGATACACTAAGAGAAGGCCCTAGAGTAGACGGTTATAGATATAGTCTATTCCGTCTAATCTAGGGAATAGCGCGTAACTCTAAAACCGCTTAGATCGAAAGAAATAGCTATATTCTACGAGAGCGTCTACGATAAATATTATAGCGCTAGAGTCATCGATCGACGGTCTCTAAGTATCGATAGCGTTATTAAGGTAGTTAGCGCACTATCTCGCGTACTCGACCTTATAAGGACTCTTATAATTAAGATCGATGGGGTAGAATCGGACGAGACCGGTAAAGATATAGATTTTACGGCGAATTAGAGATGGTAGGCTAAGTAACGACGCTATATAAGTGATGATATAATAAAGAAGACGCGGTTAAAGATAATGCGTCTTACTCGGTTCTCTAAAGACTATTTATAAACTAGATAAGAGAGTACTAATATTATGATAGCCTCTATAAAGAGAATAAAGAGTAATATAATAAAGAAAAATAGAGCGAGATCTTCATTATACGAACTAATAGCGCTCGGTTACTACGCTTAGTTCTTAGAAAGAGATTCTTTTAAATCGGCCTTTAGTTAACTCTATACGGAACTAATTCTATAGAACTACGCTATATACACTAATCGTTTCACTTAGCGCGAGGTCTTTTCTACTTATCTTTATAGACTATTAGAATAGTGAGTGAGTTTAGCGAGATCTACGCCTCTAGAGCGATCTAATCTTATAAGAGACGGGTATAATATCTACTTTACGATGTCGTAGTTATAACGGCTCTCTATCGCTAGTGATTTTATGATCACTAATCCTTAAAGACCATATATAAAATGAATTCTCTATAACTATTCCCTTCTTTATAGTTATATCGACTCTATCGTAATTAAACCGGCACTATAGCACTATAGCCGTAAGACGGCCTAGTAAAGATCGACTAGATAACGTAGAGACCGCGCGAATAGAAAGATAAAGATAACTCTCTTCTTACTATTAACCTAAGACGATCTTAAAGTTTAGCTTCTAAGATTCTTTTCTTAACTATTAATAGATTCTATCTATACTTCTCTTTATTTTATAATTTCTCATCGTAAGCTTAGAGCATTAGAGAGATAAAGGCTAATAGACTATTAGATAGTACTTTACGACTAAAAAATCTTAACGGTGCTTCTCTATATAATCTAGAGACGATTATAATATTATAAGGATATTAAACTTTCTCTATATTATCTTTCTAGCTATATAAATACGAGCGGCATTATATATCGGTGTTCCTTAGAGATTTCTTCGACCGAGGAAGAATTCGAAGAGAGAGGATAGTAACGAGTTAATTGCGCGGGTAAGGACTAATACTATAATTTAATGAATCGGTGTATCGATCACTCCGAATCCTAATACCTAGTATTAGTATTCAATATATCGATCGAAGCGTAAAGACTTTAGCTTCACTACCACCACTCTTAAGCTATAGATTATAGCGAAGAACGGCTACAAATCTATCTTCTCTTAACGAATACTCGCGCGGAATAGAACCTTAGCGAGTAAACGACTAAAATGGTCTTCGAGTAATAGGGATATAACGGCGGTCCTATATATTCTAAGTATAGATACTTACTCTTTTTTTCTCTTTAAAGAGACGGAAGAAGAAGCTTCTATATATATACTCGCTAATATATAGTAACTTACTTCTAATCTATTCCGAGACCGCGGAACGATAGGAACTTAACTCTATACTAAAGATAGCGTTATCTTTTACTTCGAGCTCCTCCACCCTAGTTAACTAGCGGTACAAAACGGTAGATTTTCTATCGGAACGAGGCTCGCGATCTACGATAAATACGATTACGGTAGTATAGCTCTAGCGAGGGACTTACCTACGTATAATAACTACTTAAATATAATAGAGAGACTTAATATAGTTAGCGTATCTTAGAGACCTTCTCTAAGTTAAGTAATAGAGAGTAATAATAAAAAGGAAGAAGCTATTTTATTTATATCGGTCGGAATACTAAGAGTAAAGTATTATATATAAGTGACTAAATAGCTAAATAGTAAATTGCGGTGAATAGACGTTTTAGAGAGAGCCTAGATCTAAGATAATACTAAATATATTAGACGATATAATATAGATAGTTATATCTCTCCGAGGCGATAATTATAAATATAATATACGTCTAGCTATATAAGGCCCTAAACGACCCTCGTCACTATCGCCTCTATTTTCCTTTATATCTCTACTATACGGTATAGACTAATACGCTCTCTATAATCGCTAGCTTCTCTTTATTAATTACGTTACGATGAGGAGGTTAATTACGGCTTAGAGAGCTGCGCGATAGATAGGTAGTTTACTCCTTCATCTCGATACTAAATTAAGAGTAATTTCTTTTATCCTTAATAATAATATTTTAACGCGGAGAGTAAAAAGATCGCTAAATCTCTTTATCTATTCCGCGAGGCCGTTTCCGACCCGGATGAGCTCAATAACCTCTTAAATACTTTAGCTTTCTCTAAATCTAACTTACGTATTAGACTCTAAACTAAGTACTTAGTAGTTAAGAGATTAGTAATCTTATTAGAAAATCTAAAAGACTAGACGACGTAAATTAAATAGAGAAGAAAGATATAATACTCTAAGTTAATAGCTAAACGCATTATCGTCTATTCTTATTATATAACTACTGTGAATCGAAAATTTTAATAGTAAGGGCGGTGTCTCGTACTAATAAAGGGATAATATATACTCTAGCGTTAGTCTATAACGTTTCTCTATATACGCGCTTCGGCGAGATAAATTAAACGTTCGCCTATCTCTTCGAGAATAATATAAAGACCTTTAAGAGAGATAAAAGAGATAGGAGAATAAGGCGGTTTATTAGCTATAAAAGAAGATATAAAGTGGTAGTGTAGAGTAATTATATCTAGACTAAGTCGGCCACTTTATATTTTAGCCTAGAAGATAAAATAAGCTAAAGTTAACTAGGTAAAGACTATATCTCTAGTAATCTAGAGACGAGTATAGCGGCTTTAGTAGCGTTAGTAAGATAGAACACTACACTAAATTATTTAAATACGACTAGACTCGTAGTTAGCTAGGCTAATATTCGATAAGACTAGTAATATCGACGCTTAAGACTATGAGTAGAACTACGTCTCCATTAGTAGCGTAAAGACTCACTAGAAGATTCTTTTAGTAGTATATTTACGGAGCGTTAGCTAAAAGTATAGACTACTATTATTATAGACTCTCACTATACTATTGAGAACCGTAAGAAAGTCCCGCGTAACTATACTACTAAATATATATACCACCACTTCTATTATTCATAGAATTAAGGGCGGACACTTCTTCCTCAATATATCGCCAACATTAAACGTAGCGTATTTACGCTTCTTCTTCTCTTATATATCTCTTCTATTAATCGTTATCACCTCGCTCACCCTCGCTATAACGCTACTCGCGTTCTATTACCGTAGCTAGCGCCAGCACTCACAGCCCTTAAATAACGATAGTATCGTTAAGAAATAGAGACTCTTTACCCTTATCTACTTAGTAGTAAATAATGAGGTACCTAGGTTAGACTATTCTATCTCTTATAATAGTTCACCACTATATCCTAGTATTATCTAAGTAGATATCTTTTAAGCTAATCTCTCTTAGACGTATTACTTATATCTTACTCTAACCGGCCTCCTTATAGAATATTATCTAACGTTACCGTTAAGAGTGTATACTCTACTAAAGAAGAGTATAGACGCGAATAGATCTAGAAATAACTACGATAACTAGACTAAGGGGCTAGATTAGAGAGTTATAACTTAATAGAGATTATATACGAAAGATTAACGAGATAGAATTTATCTAGATATCTAAATATATACGTCGTAGCTAAAGATACTAAGAAGAATAGCGTAGAATTTAATGTAAGTATTACTAAATCTTACGGTGGCGGGTTTTCATCGCTTAGCTATCTTCTATAGTCTTACTACTATATTAGCGAACTATACTTACGATTATTAACCGCTTAATAAAGTTAATTACCTTATTAAACCGACTCTCTTACGCTCTCGACCCTAATACTATATCTTAGTTACTTTTCTCTAGTCATTATATAACTTAGCTTCTTTAGCCTCGGAAATAGCGGCGCCCGTTAAGTATTAGAGATTTAGTTAGATATATACTAGTTAATGTACCTTACACTATACTCTTTTATAGTGAGTAAGAAAGCCTTTCCCGTTTAATGTTCACTAAAAGAAGTGATACTATTAATTAAGAAAGATAAGGAAGCGAATATCGTCATCGCTATATAGATAGATATACCTTCTAAAAGTAGTAATTATAAATATTATATATATCTTACCGCGCTTAGATCGAAAGATATCTTACTATCATCGTATATATATTACCTTTTAGTCCTTAGTATATAATCTTAGTCGGCCTTCCTAACGACGGCCGGCTTCTTCTTATAGAAGAGCTTCTAATAGTATTACACCGCTCCTTAACCGCCTTACGATTTAACCCTAAACTCTTATTCAGTGGGCAAGAACTAATCTAATCTAATAATAATACACTAGAAGAACCTTATTAAGTTATTATAACTCGTTTCCTTAACTAATATAATATTTTTTTATTATCTAATTTTTACATTAAGGCGACGAAGTAGGAGCGCGACCGAGGCTCGCCTAAATAGTTATAATTATAGCGTCGACGGCTACGGCTTTAGAGCGAAGATAGTGATAATATAGTTAGAGTATAGGCTTCACCTATATAAGCGTAGGCGATTATTTTAGCTAATCGTCTTTAGAGTAGTGAGTCGGGCGACTTTTAAGCTTAGTACTTATATAATAATAGTAAATACGATAGATAAGAGTAGTTTTCTTAAGTTATCGAGCGATAGAGATATAATTTAGCCCCTTATCTTAACACTAAAATAAGAGTAATTTCTATTTTTCTTAGCGAATCTTTATTTTTAAGATAGAGATAGAAAACGAAGAATAATCTCTTCTTCTATTTAACGACGAAGTTTTTTTTTCGACGTAACTAGATAATCTCTACGATCGGTTAGCTTTCTCCGAAGCGAGTTAAAGTTAGAGATAAACGAGGCTATACTCGGTTAAGAGATTAGTGACCTCATCGAATAAAACGAAAAAATAATCGAATAGTGTAAATTAGATAGAGAGGAATAGTTAAAGCTTAATGTCTAAAGATATTAATATCTTTTCTTATGAAAGAACTACTAGATATAGAGAGTCTTAATTAGTAAGAGCGAGAAGTATCTCTCTCTAACTAAAGTAGTAGCGCCTTACACTATTAAAGAGATAATATATACTAAGGATTCGACCTAGAATAATCGATCTATATTCGCGCTTCGGTTAAATAGACTTAATTCCTTACTAAACTATTCTTTAGTAGAACTAAAGTACCTTAGAGAAAAATATAAGATATAACGCTTTCTAGCTTAAGCCGTATTCCGAACTAAAAGAGCATAATATAGCCGTGTCGAAAGAGCTTTATTTAAGCGATTCTAGCTATATCGTATACTAGTTATTTAATTTAGTGTAGGGTAAGGCTTAACCGGGTTAATTCTTTATCGCCGGCGTATAAAAAGGTTAATACGGGCTTAAATAGTAAGAGTAAGATAGCTTTCTTCGGCGCTAAGTTATTCTCTAACTATAAACTAACTCGAAACCCGGCGAGATTAACTAAAGAGAAACTATAGTGGCTTCGGCGCTTAAGCTAATATCACTACGATACCCGCACCGGTAGCGCTAAGATTCTCTATAAAGTAGAATTTAAATCTATAAGTAATAGATATATAGAGTCGCGACTAAAGAAGAAGACCGTTATTATAATAATAAGATTATAGCGGTATGGAACTTCCACTACGCTTCCGAAGAAGGGTAAGATAAGGAGGCGAGTAGAGAGCCTACTATATATAGATATATATATATAGCTATCTTTACTTCTTTTATAACCTAGGCTTAAACTTCTTTTCTTTATAAGATTATAAGTTTAGCCCTTCTTTAATATAGCGCCTATAACACTAGAGACACAATATTTATTCTTCTTCTCTTAGATTTATTTCTTATTAGTGGCTCTTAGCTCTCTTATTCTCATCGCCGCGCTACTTATTAACTCTTATCTCCTTACTCTTCTCATCGTTTAATAAAATATAGTAAGAAGCGCGGGCTAAGTAGACTCACTTAATATTATTATTCACTACTCTATCTTAGTGTCGCTAAAGGCGACGTCGAACTAGCGAATTACCCCTAACCCTAGCTATCTCTTCGTCGGCTAAAAGATGAATACTATCTTTAAGAGCCCACCGCCTATCTAAGGGAAGTACGAGTATCGATAGACTAAGAAACCATCTAGATAGTGGGGCTTTAGAATAAGACGAGGAGATTATAACTAAACCGGCTAATAGGAAAGTTAGGCGACGAAAGATAAACTTAGACGTACTTATTTTATTAATAGCTAAAGAAACCTCGATAAAGAGTCTATATTTAAATAGTATTCTAGTTAGAAGAGCTATAAGGCGGCGGTTTAATGAGAATAAGAGTATAGCTCTTTTAATCAGTGAACTTACTGTCGTTCTCACGGTAGACGGTCTCTATATAATATTACCGAAACCTAGAACTAAGAAAAACCGAGGCTATTCTCCCTCTAGCTCCGGATTTTAATGAAGAAGTATTCTATACTTAAGTATCGTATTATAGAGATAAACTTAGAGTAGATATATAATATCTAAGACTTAAAGTATCCTTATAAGTAACTCTTATAGTGTTCTCCGGACGTACGTATTTACTAACTCTACTTATTTCTCTTAGTATCACACTTAATATCTCTCTACTAAGAGAGTTACTATCGCTAAATTCTTTAGCTCTATTCGCCGTTAGACCTTATATTCGAAACTCTTAGCTACGTAACTACCGATGAACGAATACTCTAACTATCTTCTCAGTAAACTAGTAGTTCTAGTAATGAAAGCTAACTTCCGATAATATAGTTATAGATTTAAAACGGGCCCGGTTCTCCCGGCGCTAATATTATCTAAAATAGCGCGGAGCTAATTTATAAATTACCGATGAGTAATGACCGATAGAGTTATCTTTAGTTTTTATTAATATCTTATAAGTCGTTATTTATAGAGCTAATATAGTGTATTCTCGTAGAGTAACTAACTTATTTTAGTAAATATAGATCTAAGGCTGCTAAACGTTTAGATTAGATAGTGAGAAAGATAAGATAAGAGAGACGAATAAGAGAGCGACGATAAGTTAAGACTTTATTAAGAGTATTAGTATCTTCGTAAAGAAAGCTTAGAAGAGAAAAGAATCGAAATTAATAAAGAGAGTAAGAGTGAAGTATTTACTAAGCTAAAGATAATAGATCGATTTCGTAGCGGGTTCGATAAACTAAGCCTTAGAATAAGTACTCTTAATATTAATAAACGATAGATTTTAGTAGTGTCTTTATAAATAATTATATTTCTTATCTAAGCTAATTATATATATAGACTTTCGTAGCCGTAGATTAAAAGACTATTATAGTTAACGAGACGTCGGCTCAGCTAGCCACCTTCGTCGTAAGGAAAATTCGTATCGGTGGTCGTTAGACTAGCCCTCGCCGATTATAGTCTAAGCTATCTCCTCGGATAAAGTTAAATAAGATATATAATAATCTCTAATACTATTTTACTCTCTTACCTCGCCTCGACGCTCTCGCGTCCGTTCGATTATTTTAAACTCGTTTCATTAAGCTTAAATATTCTCCTAAAGAGTATCTAAGTCGATGTTATTAAAATCTCTACTTTCACTTAGAATTTCTAAAATAATCTATTTATTATTCCGTTCTATAATTCATCGAGTATCACCTTTATATCGAAAAAGTTCTCTATACCGAATCGACTTATTAACGACTACTTAATTCTTAATCTCTTTATAATAAACCGATATCTATATTCGTAGCTTAGTCTTATTATATTACTAGAATACTACTTAACTCGAATACGATATAAGTTAGTTCGTTATTACGAAGAGATCTCTTAGCTCGAGTCGTCATTAAATCGTTTAGTAATACTCTAAAGACTATCTAAGGAGCCGAATAATCCGCTAATAAAGTATTCAGTATCCTTTATCGTTCTAATGTCGTCGTTCGAGCTTATCGTTAAACTTCCATAAGAAATTCACCAACTTATCTAAATCTTTAATCTTTTACTTATTACTATATATAATATAAATAAGGTCTTCGCCTAGTTTCGTATTAAGAGGGGCTTCGGAGATTCTCTATATCTCATCGTAATATAAGAGAATCTCTCCGCGAAGCGTAGTATCTTAGTACTCGGCCTTAATTCGTAAGTAAATCGAAGTAAAAACGTCTCGCCGGAAGCGACGAAGATAAATCTATAGTAAGTACTTAAGGAGAAAATATCGAATAGAGCGATATCTCCTATACTTCTTAATTTAGTAGTCGATTCTCTCTATACGGAGAAAATCCTCGTAGATATTCTTAATATCTCGCCACCGAGTATAGTACGTCGCCGCTATAGCTACGTTGCCGAAAAGAGTGTATTCGGTAATAAATAACTAAAACGTAAAATTTATTTAGTTAATCTTATCTAAAAGCCATCCGTAGCTATAGCGTTAAAGCGTTTAGAAGAATCTAAGACCTTTATAGCGCCGCCCCCCGAGTCGCTCTTTCGAATCCCACTATAGAGCGAACTTACCGTGGAGAAGATAACTTTCGTAGCCGTACTTAGCTAGACGTAGAAAATAGATTATTATTTTTAAATACTTTTATAATATAAAGTCGAGAGGGAATTAGCTAAATATATATTTAAACGCGGTCGTAAACTTATTAATATTACACTAAATGAACCGAAGAAAAGTAAAAGTAAAAATTCACTAGAAAGAGAGAGAGAAGAAATTATCCGTAACCGGGATCTCTTACTACTATAGAGCTCGAAGTCGATCACGGATACGATAAGTAAGAGCTAAGGTGATACGATACTCTTTACGAACACTAAATAATCGCTTTATAGACTACGTAAGTACCTCGTAATACCGCGCTTTACTACTTCGGTAGAAGTGTAAGAGAGTCTCGGGACGATAAGTCTCGACCCCTTTAGTATATTACTAGCTACGCCGTAAGTATAAATCCAACGTAAGACTTTTAATCGAGAGATCTTAGAAGAGAAACGTCTTAGCCGCATCGTAGAGTTCTTTCTACTTATTGTAATATTAACTATAAATAAGACCTTACTATCGACTTAGAGCGTTAGTCGCCGTCACTACGGTTATACTCATCGTATTACGGAGAAGTACGGTATAATATTAATTCCGTAACGAAGAGTAAATAGAAGAGCCGTATAGAGCTCACTAATATTACGAGTTATAATAATAGAGACGCTAAAGATAGACCTTCGGTACGACTTCTCTAATCTCTTAGTTAGATAGGAAACTAAATAGTAAGTAAAATTCCTTACTTTAGTTAATTTAAACTCGCTCATCGACTAAGAACTATCGATCGAAGGCGAATTCTTAAGAAGTAAAGAAGATATTCTAAACGGCGACGAGAGTCGATTTAGACGTTTATTCTTTTAAGTTTTTAATATTAAAGAAGAGTTATAAGCTACGAAAATCTTCGAGTCCCAGAGCTATACTTCGTTAAATAACTCCGTTCTAGATAGCTTCTAGATAGTCGACTTATAGAAAGTACTAGAGAAGCTATTAACGTTCTCGACTATTAAGTCGTACGCGAGTCTCCGTATATAGGGCGAGACTATTAAGTTTAGCGAGGCGGGAGATAATAGAATAACTTTAGATAAGGGTAGAGAAGATCTATTTATAAATCGTAGATAAGATTATTTAATCGATTTAGCGAGTTATATCGCTTTAGCTAAGATAGTTATTAAATCCGAATAGCGTACGTAAATAGAAAGAAAAGAAGACTAGAAGCTAAGTATCGTTAAA
This sequence comes from Cladophialophora psammophila CBS 110553, assembly GCF_000585535.1. Classification (NCBI taxonomy): domain Eukaryota; kingdom Fungi; phylum Ascomycota; class Eurotiomycetes; order Chaetothyriales; family Herpotrichiellaceae; genus Cladophialophora; species Cladophialophora psammophila. Next base: position 63,793 of record NW_006912971.1, read on the forward strand.
ACGACTAACGTAACTAAATTCATAATGAACTACTTTATAAAGCCGTACTTTACGTACACTATACTTAGTTAGAACTAGAAGAGAAAGATAAAGGTTAGCTTAGAGATTAGTGATGATATAGAGACTAAGAGTGAACTTAATGTTATATTTCGTAAAGGCTAGGCTAATAAGAAATCTTATAATATTATTAAAATTAAAGATTATTATTAAAGTAAGATAAGATCCGGGAGACTTAGACGTCGGAAGATAAATATAGATTTTTTTATCTAGCGTCTCCGAACGAGTTTCTAGAAATTACGTCTTCTAATCTCGAGCTTCTTAGTAATCGAATATTATATTAGACGAAGAGAATATTATATAACCGAGTGTATCGGATATAGTGATAAGAAATTTATTAATCGCGTTTAGTGATATATAGTGGGCGGACTCATAGAGATATTACTAAGTCATTTCGAGATACTTATTATTATTATATTTATGAAAATATAGAAGCTTCTCGGCCATTCGCTATATAATATCGATCTCTTCCTCGTTATCGTCGTCCGTATCTTAACTATTTTAATCTTAATTATTTCTATCTTCACTATTTACTTCTTAGTTATCTTTATCTAGATTATCTCTATCTTAGTTATCTTCGTTCTAATTATTCTCGCCCGTAATCTAGATATCGATATATTTAAATATCGCCGAATCTCGCGTCTTCTCTTCCGGTATTATAGTATCTTCTTACGAATTTAATAGCTCTTCCTAAGAATAACCTTTATTAGATTCACTTAATTTAGTTCGTATAGATTAATTTAAGGGTGACGGCGCTCTTAAGAAAGACGGCCGAAAGAGTCGGTATAAAGAAATTATAGAAGATCTCGAAGACTAAGGGACCCGAGGTGATAGATAGAGCGGAGAGAAAGTCTCGATATGCGGTGATGAAGGTCGAGAGAGTTTCGGAGATCTATTATTAAACGAGCGAAAGATATAAAGATTTTTAAGGGGTGCGAGTAGTGCGTTATCGTAATAATCGAGAGTATCGTTCGGTTTAAAGAGAGAATTTTAGATCGATTAGTTAATAGATTAAGACTATTAACGAAGCTAATATAGTAAGAGAATAGCTTAAAGAGAAAGAAAGTAAATTAGTTATTCTCCGAGATAGAGAATAATCTAAGGAAATATAAAAATAGCTTATTATCTTCTAGTTAGCGTCGGTCGATATAGAGAGACCTTCTACTTAGATACTCTAAAGAGAGTCGGTTAACCGCGATAGTTCTTCGACTTTAGCTTATATTAGAATACTATGAGGGTCGTAAATAATTTAAAGTCTATTTTCTCTCGGGAGCGGAGATGCTTCGGGCTCTTCGCGTTTTTTCTTACGTTAACGCCGTATCTTTACTACACGGCTAGCTCGAAGCGCTTCGTCGTCCTAGTACTTCCGAGACCGACCATCTTTATTCTTCGCTATACTACTCGCTATACTATAGAAAATATAAGATTAAATACGTTACGAGAATAGAAGAAAGGCGGTGACTAAAATCTCGAAGAGACCTAGTGTTAAGCTAATTAAAGCTTTTTCTAATTAGAGTTTTAGTTATAATGCTTAGTAAGAATATTAACTAACTACGAAATACGATCTACTTTACCACTCACCAGCGATACCACATTATAGAAAAATTAATATTTAACTATTAAGAGCTCATTATGAACCTCTAAATTATCTACATTTAAACTTTTATCTAATAAGCTATAGTGGTGGTGGAGTAATTCTTAATCGTAATTAAGGCCTAATCCGAAGGCTCATTATAGAGATCCGACCGGCTCTAGCCTAGCTCACCGAGGAAAAAACTCTTCTTCTACTCTCTTCACTCTTCGACCACGGACGGATTATTCTCCGGGCCCGCGACTACGCTACTTCTAACTCTAAAAGTTAAGTTAAAACGACTCGTTACGTAACCTCTTCTCCCCCGGGTTCTCTTCTTCGAATATAAATCTCTCTCTTCACTCGCCCTCTAAAACTTTACTACTTCACTAACTCGTTCGCTTCCTTCACTATTATCTCTACCACTCATCTCGGCTACGCTATCTTCTACGTTATTCGCTAAAAACTATAAAGTAAAGGTCACTACTAAGTTACGTAATCTTTCGCGCTTTCTTTCCCCGCCGTCTTCGCGACCTAACTCTCTTAGCCCTACCGGGCCGGCCGCTATAATCTACCGGGTTCCTTAGGCTCTTCTCTCTTCGCCTATAACCCTAGCTTCTTCTAAGTAATAAGTTCCCCGGAAAATCCGAGTTTAGCGACTTCGTCGCTTCTCTCTTCTTTCTCTCTTCTATCTTTTCTAATTTAATAGATAGTTCGGTAAATCTCTTTCGCCGACGTTATCGCGAATCTCTTCTTACCTCGGAACTCTCTCTCCTTATCTAAGTTCCTCGGTTATAAAATATAGTGTCTTTTCTTTCTCTCTCTCGTCTTCTCTATCTTTCTTTCTTAGCCCGATAAGCTCCTTCGGATTCTAAACTCTATACTTTACCGAACTTTACTTTATCTCTCTATATCTATCTTTTAAAGATCTAATACTTCGATAATCTAAATTTTAACTCTTTTTCTCTTTTAATTCTCTCTTAATTTCTTTATTAACTCTATTTATAATCTTAATCTAACTCTATTCTCTTATTTTCTTATATCTATACTCTTAAATTATATTCTATTTCTCAATATTAGATATTCTTCTCTCTAGATCGGTATCTATCTAAACTATTTTTCTTTAAGAATCGTCTAAACTATTTCTAATAATAATCGACGACCTAATATTCGTCTCTCGATTTCGAAGTATTATTTAATCTAAAATAGTTTAAATATAGACTTATTAATAATTTTAGATATTACTCTATTTTCGTCTATAGCTCCGCCCTTAGACTCTAATCATCTCTACTTTAGTCGCTATAATACTTCGAATCGCACCTTCTATACTTTAATTCTTCGATCGTTATCGTACGATCCGCCACCTCGAAAATATTATATATTATATTCGTCTTTCTAAAGGGTATTACCTAGTTAGAAATTAGCTCTCGAATATATAATTCCGTATATAATCTAGATTAGTCGTAGCTATATTCTCTAAGATCGAAGACAATAAATATAATTATCTCTTCGAGGGAAATCTAAATTTCTATGCGGCGCACGTCGAATATCTCTAAATACTATTAGTTCGATAGTCGTACGACGCTATCTATAATATATTTACTAAATTATCTCTTATTAGAGAGTAATTATAAAATATAAGATTATTAAAGTCTTCGACGTACGAGAGGAGAATTATTTTAGATATCTCAGAAAAGACCTCGGTAAGATCTAAAATATAGACGAGAACTAAAAGATAGAATAGATCTTCACTCAAAGTTTTCTTAGTTCACTATCTAAGCTAAATATGAACCTAGCTTATAATAGCTTTTAAAAGATTATATTTATTATAGATAATAGTTAACCTTACTAGAATAAAAGGCCGCGACTATTCGGAAATATCTTAAAAATATATAATTTAGTAATAGAGTAAGAACGTCTCCGGATCGTCCTCTAAGAGTGGAATAACTCGTCGTTCACCTCGAGCGGTATTAAACTACGCTCTTTCTTTAAAGAGAGACTCGAGTATTATAGTAAAAACGGAAGAGCTTAACCGTAGCGTATTCGATAATACTAACGCCGATATATTTTATAACTTAAATACTATATCGCCCTTAGTATCGAAGATAATTATCTTTATATACTAATAGCGGAAGATCTTAGAATATTCTAATATTCTCTAATGAGATATAACTCTATTAATATAGTCTAACTAAAACTATATAATAATAAATAGTAAGGGATTACGCGATCTAAATTTTATTCTTTATTCTAAGGCGGTCTTTCTAAATATAATAAAAAAGTTAAGAAGCTTAGCTTAAGTATAGAATAGATATAATACTCTTAAGTAATAAATATATTTATTAATTTCGTATTATATAACTACTCTATCTCTTAATCTAACCTTCTCACTTCTTCTTACTTCACTAAAGATATTAAGAGAAAGTAAATAGTCGGTCTTCGCGCTAGGCCTTCCGCGCCTAGATTTAGTCGTAAGCCTCCGATTACGCGAGGCGTTTATCTATAAGATTAATCGAATACTATATACGCTAATCTTACTTTATCGTTTATAATAGCCCCTCCGAGTAAAGATAAGAAAAAATTTAGTGATACGCGTATAAAGATCGAAATAGTCTTCGCGAAAAAGCCCGTCTAAGACCTAGTGTACTATAGCGAACACTAAGTACCGTTCGTCCCCGTCGATAAAGCTTCCGAAACGGTCGATCTTCCTAGTGGTTTCGAGTACGCTTATTCTTAAAGTCGAAGAGAAAATATTTTAACTTAGAGAGAACCTTATAGTCGAATCGATTTCCAGAAATAAAGTATACCGGTTCGCTTAGAATCTCGTTAAAGTATTCGTAGTAGAAACCGTAGTTTCCTTATAGCGCTTCTTCTCGTTAATCGAAGTCGATTTCGAACCGAACACTACGGAGAACGTTTACGCGAAACTACCGAAGATAGATATAGACTATTTAAAAGATAAGTCGGTCTCGGACGGTAATATTATCGAGATAATAATCGATTCATTCTAAAGTAAGCTTTATTTACCGAGTGACGTTAAAGAAATTACGAATCTAGTCGCCACGGCGAAGATATTAGCTACGAAGAACCTCATTCTTAAAGAGAATCTCGTCGATGATCTCGGACTTAAATATTAATCGCTTCTAGTTAATACGAGGCTCTAATTAGTAGTAGCTATATCGCGAAAGCGTATTATAAAATCTAAGCCCGTATCACCGTCGATACTAAGAGGGATTTCCGACCTCGCGGTTACGGCGACTTTACTAGAGAGTAGATTCACGATATAGCTAATACTTATCGAGGACGAATCGTAAGTAACGTAACGCTATAGTCATTATCTTCGTCTACTCCTACGTTACTAAGTCTCGTCGGTATCGCGCGCGAGTTATCTTAAATAAGGTAGCGAATTTATCCGCGTTACGCCAGAGAAAGTTTAAATATATCTTCGTCTTAATCGTCTAAGCGTACGAGAAATAATCTACGTACGTAACCTTAAGCTAATTGCGCGGTCCGAGACGTAGGCGAGCTATAAGAGCTTAAAATAAAACCCATAAGATACGAAACTTAATACGAATACTAAAGAATTTTAGTCGTGCGTTCCGAAGATCATTATACGTTCGACATTTAGCCGTATAATAGCTTCGTTCAATAATTTTCGCCTCTCATCGACGATCTTCGGCGAGATGTCGGGCAGCCTACCGAATTTAGTCGTCTAACGTCATCTCTTTCAGCCTATCGTTGTTAAATAGTGAACGTTTAGCTCGATCTTAGACTTCCTTAACCGAGCCGTAGAGCTAAATATACCGGACGTCTCCGGAATAGAGTCGAAATCCTTTAGAAAGTACACTAGTGACGCTAGAAGCTTTATACAGTATATTCTAATTATAGAATCGCTATTCTTTTCCGTTTTTTATAGAAGACTTATCGTCGTAGAGCCGACGAATAATTTATTCTAAGTAGTAACGTTTCTAGGTATAGATCTAAGCTTCTTCGTCGACGTACGTTCGATAAGTAAGAACGTAGTGTTAGACACAGCCTTTTCTGCGACCAGGACTGAGAACCGGGTAGGCAGGTGTGC
>NW_006912972.1:0-61221 GCF_000585535.1 Cladophialophora psammophila CBS 110553
ATATATAATGCTCGTGCTCTGCGCGCTCTGTGCGCTCTGTGCGCTCTGCTGGCAGAGCCCACAGGGCCGACAGAGCCAACAGGGCATATCACGTGGTTCAGCCTTGTTCCCTTGTGGATCCTTCCATCTGTCCAATGAATGTCCTGAGCCGCGCCTTCGCAGCCCGCGACCGGTCTCTTCCAAGGCTGTGTCTAACATAATTCTTCGGAAGAGAAAATTAAAGAGACTATAATTACGACTACTCGAACGTTTAATAAGAGTAAAGCGCGAGAGTCTAAAGCTAAATATAGTATAATAAGCTATAAGACCATTCTAAAACGATTAGAGAAAGAAAAGGACTATCCGATCACGAAGTAAGCTCGATTAGAATAATATATAGAAGAGATTCTTAAAGTTACTAATTAAGCTACGGAATAACCGAGGAAAAATTCGATAAGACGAATACGTTTTATAGAACTAAAAATTATCTACGATAGCGTTATCTAAGAAGTTTCGAAAAGTTAAGACACGATAATAAGAGATACGGAACCGAGTTCGGTTACATAACGTCAAAAAAGAAGAACGTATATATAGGAATAAGAGTAGCTCGTACCCCGTGAAAAGCTTTAGAAGATACTTAGGCGAATGTCCACGGAAGAAACGATAAGCTTAGTCAATAAGATTTTAAAATAGGAAATGGTCGGAACTACTATTTAGGATATATTGGCTAGGTCGAAAGAAGTACGACAGAAGCTATTCTTAAGAAAAATCTAGAAGTATAACGAAGATCGTTAAAAGCTTCTACACCGTAAGGCGCGAGTCTCTAAGGTACGGCTAAATAGTGAGAGTAGTTATTCTTAGACCATTAAGTTAACTCTTACTAAATATCCGTTTCTAGATATTAAGCTTCGCTATAAATATAAACGAGCATTAGTTAATAGCGAAGCGGAGATAAATTTAATCTCGAAGAATCTTATAATGGAAATCGAAATAGAAAATACGATTCGATCTACTTAAAGCGTTACTAGCCCCATTAGCTACGATGAAAGACGTAGACAGCGGTTCATTAGGTTAATTAATTCGTTAACGTTAACTATTACCGGTATGAATATTAAGACTTCTATTTATGTTGCACGGGTTATAGATCCTAATTATCGATTAATATTAAGGACCTCATTTCAGATTATAGCGCGAATACAGATGATACGAGACAACGATGAGAATTGCGTAATTACTCTCCGTTTATAGACGAATAGAGGTATCGTTTAGATTAAGGTAAGAAAAGAGAAAGTCGATAGAAATAAGAAAACCGCGGAAATAGTGAAATTATTATATAGCGGGTTAAACTAGTTAGCGGATAGAAATATAAAAGGTCTCTATTCGCCTCCTTAAAAGGTCTAATCTCTATAACGATAAGAAAAAGAGAGCTCTACTAGGAGGACGAAAATAAAGACTAGGAGAACGAAGGCGAAGACTAGAAGAACGAAGGCGAAGATAAAAGTTCGATATTAGTAGAAAGGAATATAATAGATAGAGATCTATTAGATTATATATTAAATCTAATTTATTAGTACGACGGAGAAGGTCTAGTGAACGAGACTACGGCTAGAGTTCGTCGAGTTATTATCTCGCCGGAACTTCGAGATAAGAAGAATAGCCGATAGCTAATTAGACTCTCGAGGCGGAGAGATTTCATTAGCTTAATTAATAACATAAGGAATAAGATAAGATATAGAAAAATTAAAGTAGTCTAAGGCTTAAGAGCTCGCGTAAATATACTCTATAAGCGTAAGATTAATAAAGTTCTTCCGGTAAATATATCTTAAACGGACGGAAGTACGCTAGATAAGTTAATCGACTAGAGAAAGAGAATAATAGCCAGGGAAAGAGCTATAAGGCTCTATTCGATGCCGTACCGCTATAGTTAGTGAATTATACCGCGGTTTATAACCTTTTAAAGAGAATTACGCTTAACGCTAACGCGACTAGAGTAGCTTTTAATCGGAGACGTTCTTTAGAAATTAGAAAAAGATATATTAGTGAAAGTATTATTTAATAGAGAAGAAGCACTTTCCTAGAAGTTCTTAGAGATTAGGAAAATCATTTAGAAAGTAGCACTATCTTAGATCATTCGAACTATTTTATATAAAGTATGGTAAGCTAAGAGTTTTTATATTCCTAAGGCTCTGGAGAAGAAGATAATTACGTTGGTAAAAGATCGAATTTAAAAAGGGATCTTTAAGCCGTATTATAGTCTCTATCGAAATCCTTTCTTTCTCGTGACTAAAAAAAAGGCTAGGGAGTATAGAATTATAAATATAGCTATAAACATTAATAGAGTAACCATTCGAGATACGAATCTACCGTCTTCGTCGAACGATTTCTCTAAAGAATTTACTAGAATGTATATTCTATCACTAATAGATTAGTTCTTTAGTTATAATTAAATAGAATTAACTATCGAATGTAGAGATATAACTACTTTTTAGACTTTATTAAGGTTAATACGATAGACTATCTTACCGCAAGAGACCACGAATTTAGTGGCCTAGTTTATAAGAATATTAAATAAGATTTTGGCGGCGTAAATCCCGGAGGCGGCGAGATCTTTTATTAACGACATCGCGATAAAAGAACTAAAGACGGACTATAGAGCTAAATAAGTAGTACTTAGGTTAAGAAAGTTTATATTGGAATACATCTAGAACCTCGATTAAATTTTATACGACGTTAAGAGGGTAGAAGTAACGGTTTTAGAAGAAAAGTTATAATTTTATATAGTAGGCATTAAAGTAGTTAGATATATCTACGATCGCGAAGAAAGATATCTTAATACTGCGAAGATCGAAAAGATTATAAAATAGTTAGTACCACGAAATACTACGGAGTTAAAGAGATTTTTAGATATTTATATCTACTATCGAATCTAAATTAAAGATTTTATATATAAGGTTACTATTTTTTATCGTTTATTAAAGAAAAGTACTAAATAACAATAAACATAAGTAGAAGATAATACTATGAACGTATTAAAGATTACGCTAACTATCGCGCCTACACTAGTAAATATTAATTATAAGGATAACGTAAGATTAATTATTCTTACTTTCGATACTAGTTTACTAGGTTAAGGAGCAGTGCTGATGCAGTGTGAACGTAGTTCTCGAAAACGTAGATATTCTATACGTTATGAGAGTAGTTTATGAATAAAAGTAGAGACTAAATATAACGCGGGAAAAAGAGAATACCGTGCTTTACTAAAGACATTAAAGAAGTTTAAGTCCTAGCTATACGGTGTGACCTTTTTAGTTGAAACTAATATAGTAACTCTCGCTACTTAATTGAACCGCTCGGTAACCGATTTACCTAGTGCCTTAGTAACGTAGTGACTTACTTAGATTCGGCTATTTAATTTCGAAGTTAGATATATCTCTAGGATTAAGAATATAATAGTAGACGCTCTGTTTAGACGGCCGGAAACTATAAGTGAGGCTGCTAAAGTAGAAAGAGAAGAAGACATCGATAAATAGATAACCGCGTAACTCTCTACGGTACGAGTTAGCCCGATAGTTCTAGATAAAACCTAAGGCTTATTTCTATACGGAAAACACCGGATTTTAAGACTAATAATAGGCTCTATCATTAAGATATAATATATACGGATCTACTCTATTCGATTAGAACTCGGAATATCTTAGTAAAGCACTATCGAAGAGAAGAAATAGTAGATATTATTACGAAAGAAAGAATATTCTAAGAAATTATAGTAAATTACGTACTATCTTTAAATCTTTCGACGACCTACCGGGATGAATAACGATAACTTTAAAAGAATAAAGCGAGAAGTACTAAAATACTTTATACGAAACGGTCACTTATTCCGAAGACCTAACACTATAAGATCTACGCGGCGAGTAGTGAATAAAAAAGAAATAAAGTAACGGATTTTAAAAGAACTATATAATGGAAGTGGATATAAAGAAGTTAAGACTACTTATCGACGTATTACGGATCGATACCATTAGAATAGTATATATACGATGGTGAAAGAATATAAAAAGACGTGTATAGAATATTAGTTCCGAGACTCACGGAGAATTAAAGAAGAGATGAAGCCTACTTACGTTAATAAAAGATAGAAGACTATTTATATAGATATAACGCCGATACTAAAATCACGGGGAAAAGCTTATCTAGTGAAGACTAGAAGTGCCTTCTCCGAATAAATAGAAGCGCGCGGGCTAGCTAAGAATAATAATATATTAGTGATAAAATTCCTCTAGGAAGATTTAATCTATCGTCATAGAATATTTAAAAAGCTAGTCGTTAATAGAGGGCCTAAAAATAAGAACTTAATAATTACTTTAATAAATAAATATAATATTAAAAGAGTAGTTACTTCTACGTATTATTCTTAGATAAATAGCTAAGTAGAAGTAAGTTATTAAGCTACTACGGACGCTCTTACGAAGACGTATAAGAGGCCGGACCGTAAAGACTAAATAGACTATTTATATACTGTATTATAGGCGGATCGGATAACTATTAAAGCTAGTACGGACTTTACTCTATATGAATTAGAGTATCTCGATCGACCGAAACTACCTATTGAACTGGATATTATCACTTAGAAACTAATGCTATAGAAAGAGGCCTATACCACTAAAGAACTTATGGAAATACGAGCGCGCGTACTTAAGAGACGTAAAGAGAATCTAAAAGAGGCGCGAGAACGTTTAAGACGGTAACGTAAGCGAGATAAGAAATATTTCGATAAACGTTATCGAATTCGAATAAAGAAGTTAAAAGAAGGAATACTAGTTCTAGTTTATAATATATTTAGTTTAATGAATATATTAAGCTCTAAGAAGCTCTCCTTCCGATGAATGAGCCCGTATCGAGTTTTATAGATAAATCCGACCTATAATAACTATATCTTATATAAATTAGATGGTGCGAAGCTTTATAGAATCTTTACTACTAATTAGCTAAAGCGTTTCTATCCGCGTAACTCGGATCGATTCGAATTAGTAAAGTTAAGTAATACGGTAATAAGAGTAGTAATCATCGAAGAAAATAATAGTAGCGATTCTATAAACGAGATTAAAGAAGAGCGAAGTGAATATATCGATAATCGAAATAGTTTCGGAGAATTAAGTAGTAAAGTCGTTAAAACTCGGACTAAGCGTCTATCTCGAAGAGCTCCGACTACTTATATAACTCCGCTAGTCTAGGTATTAGGCGGAGCTAGAGGGAATAATTAAGAACGGCTCCGAACTAACTTTATTATCGAGCTTTCTCTTTCTCCTAGAAGAATTAGTAGAGAAAGAGATTTCCGAGGGTCCCGCGGACTAAGACGTAGACGAAGAGAATAATCTAAAAAGAACTCACTAAGTAAATAGAGGCGGCTTTACTTATATGAGATAAGAAGGGAGGCGAGCTCTCTATAGCTATTCTTATATTCGCTTATCTTTCATTAAGTTTATTACTAGAGTTTTAGTTAATTAAGTTATTATTTAGAGTAGATTTAATATTTACGATTAGTGCTACTATAATAGAGAGAACGGTATAGTAACATCGGTAACTCTATTATAGTTTCTCTTATATTTTAATTTATTTAGTTTAATTTCTATAGAGTGAGTATTATTAACTGTCTACGCTCGCCTATTTACTTCTAGAATAGCTCTTGAGATATATAGGTAGGTAGTGAATAGAATGAAGATAAGAATTATAGAGAAAATAGCTTATGGTGTTTTAGTAATCTTTAGTATAGATTGGTTTATCTAGTTATATATTAAACCTAAAAATAGTTTCGCTAAGAGGCTAATAAGCTAGTGTAAACTTAAAAAGATATTTAGTGATAGCCTTACGATCCGTACGTTACGGCGAAGTATAGATATTGCGGCGCGTAAATCGAAATTCATAGTATAAATGAATACGATGATAGAATATAGTAATAGTAGCGATATAGAGTAATTTATTTACGGGAACTATAGATAAGCGAGCTAATTAATTAATTAAAGAGAAGAAAGTACCACCTAGACTATAAATAATACTAAAGGCGAGTGAGGAGTCGAGCGAATAAATACTAAGACGCCGCCACCGCGACTACCGAAGTATTTCTCACTTAGTTTATAGATAATACTTTATAAGTAAAAGAATAGATAAGAAGAAACTAAAACCGACGTAAATATATAGTAATGACGTTAGTATATAACGGAGTTCGTCACTTAACGAGTAGTAAGATTAATAGGCGGCTAAGTTAGCTCTCGACTATTTTTACTACCTCTTCTCTCTTGTCTTTACTCTATTTCGTTAAGTAATCACTTAATTCTCTCCGTTCCTAACGAATATTTAAAGAATATCTTTATTAACCTCGAAAAATAACGCTGTATCATTTTTATAGCTTCATTTAGTGTATTTTTCATTAAGAAAACCGAGCTTTAATTATTTATAAATAGTTTTAAGTAATATAAGTAATTAAGATACTCCGCGAAGATCTCGTCGCGTATAAGGGCTTACGCCTAATTCTACACCAATAACACCGTAATAATAAGTTCCGTAAACGCCTTAGCATATTACTTCGTTGCTAGATCCGTTCACACCAACGCCCTTAAATTAGCAGCAGTAAGTGACGATTCGGAGATAAGGCATCATTGAGGTTAGTCCGTGAGCAACCTAAGCTCCCTTATAAAGACCCAATGTAATGGTCGGAACGTAACTTATTCATAGTTTTAGAGACATTACTCTTAGTACGGCTATAGTATTAAATATTTAGATGTCGCATCCTCGTTATTTCTCGATTTAAAAACCACTACGGAAAATACTAGTATTATACCGTAAAGAAGGAATCGACGTAACCGAATAGATTAGATAAGTCATCTAAATAGTCGAAAGAATACAACAGTCAAATAAAAAGTTCGTGCTAAAAATCGCTAATTATATTAAAGGCGATTTAGAATTAGAGATAGTATTTAAAAATAAAGTAGTTAAGAATAAGAAGACTAAAAGATTTTAAGTATTAATTAAAGAAGCGATTAATAATCGAAATAAGTATAACGAAATTAAGAGAAGATTTATTAAAGGTGTTAATTATATTAGAAGCTAGAATATAGCTCTATTTCTAAAGGATACGAGCGGTAGAGATACGATTAGCCGAAAGTTTAGGTAATAAATAACCGAAGAATTTTAAGAAGGTATCGTGATATAGTGATTAAGTAATACAGCGTATACACTGAAGAAGCTCTAGTGTATAAGAATAGCGCCTAAGCTACGGGACGAGATACTCATAAATATATTACGTCGAATTAATCATTAAATGATGAAATGGCTGGCCGGTCTCACGGGTATAAAGTTTTCTTAGCTAGTATCGTAACGAATCGATATCTTTACGGTATAATTGAACCTAGACGATTTTAAAAACGTCATAAATAATTATGGATATTCATAAGTTATAGCTACGCGTTTAGAATATTATCTTTAATTAAAGAATGAGTTACACTAGCTAAATAGTGTAGAGCCACTAAATATATATAATTTAATTCTCACCGAGGGTCTCCTAGGAGTACCGATTAGCTAAATTAGTTAGGTCGAATAGAATCTCATTATAAGAAAGAAATTAACTATAAAACCGTCTACTAAGAAATTTATAAAGAAGAGGTCTAATAAGATACTAACGAAAGGCGAGACCGAGGATTAGTTAAAGAACTCTTAAGAATAAGCGATAAAATCTTCGTCTTTACCGACCGTACTTAAGAAATGGCCGGAAGAAGAGTAGAGATATTAGAAGCGAAATATCTTAGATTACTTTAAGAATAAGTCTATAATAGAAAAGCTTACTAAAATTAAAGAAAGAGAAGTCGCAATTAAGGAAGCGACTAAAAAGTAATTAAAAATTCGAAACGAATACATTAAAATAGTGATTTAGTCTAGAAAGAGACCGCGGTTAATACCGTTAGTTCTAAGAATATCTTCAAAGATAGAAGTGAGAGCTTCTAAGCGAATACACTTCTCGTCCACCGAATAAGCGTTCACGGAAGCTAAAGAAACTATTACTAATAGTAAATATCTCCGTGGAGAGTTTTAAGAGTTATCTTCGCTCTTCAATACGAGACTATATAAATAAAATCTATTAAGGAATTTTTTCAATGTGGAAAGACTAGTATAGAAGATTATTATAGACTAATCTAAGAGAGTTAGGTACAATACCGATAAAGGCACTTTAACGAAGCGATAAGTAGATAAAGTGGTTCAGTACGGATTTAAAGCTATTACACGAGTATTCTAAAGATTAATCGAAGCATTACCGACTAATATTAGTTCGAGGTAATCTCTTTAGTGTTACGCTACCCTCGAAGTAATTCGAATTATAGAAAGAGTAAAGACTAAAAAAGATACGTTAGAAATTTAGCGAATTCGAGACGCTTTAAAGAAATTTAAAGAGTATAGTCGCGAAGTAAAGAAATCTCTTCGCGATGAGAATTACTACTCGGGAGAATATATAATTAATAAGAAAAAATTAGAATATCTTTTACTTAGTGCGGATTATAACGATTAGTTATCTATAAATTACGTTATTAAAGGTATCGCGATCTATCGAAAGCACTAAGTGGAAGACGAATGGAATATAATCTACCTATATAACGTTCGAGAAACATTTACGTTTATAACTTAGCCGCGATCGTGGCGATAAGATAAGTTTACATGGAAGAAGCTAATTCCCTATCGAGAGATTAACCATTAGTGGTTAGTATACGTCGATTCCGATTCTCAAATCGTTTACGCCATGAATTCGATTAGGAAGCGCACGGTAAAAGACTCAATGATTTCGATCATTTTAGAGTATCTTAACTCTTAAGTTCGAGTAAAGCTCGAAGACGATAAATAGTTTATATTTCAGAATGTTAATGTCAATAAACAACTAAATGGCTATAATTACGGAATATTTATTATCTTTTAGACTAGAGCTCTTATAAAAAACGGTATTAAAGCTATTAAAGAAGTTAAAATCGACACTTCTCATTAAGTTCAACTTATTTAGGATATTCATTAAGCTATTATTAGGGATGAAAAGATACCATTATTATAACCGTCTCGCGCAGAAACTAGTGGGTGGTAGCCATTAAAGCCTATTGTAATGGCTACTCTAGATAAAAGTATTATTAATCTCATTAACTAAGAGAATACAAACCAAATATTATAGACTTATATCGACCTATATAGCGAAGAGAGAATAGATTTAGAATATAATAGTAATAACTCTTAAGATAGAATCTTAACGCTAAGAGTGAACCCTCTCTTTCCTCGCGTTGCTTAGTTAGTTGAGGGAGGATTCTAAGAGCGAACCCTAGAGTCACCGAGCAACATTGGTATAGAAATAGACTCGACTCTAAGATAGAGTGATTATTAAAGCGGAATATTAAGAGCGTCTTCGGTGTCCTTATATAGATCGAGTAGGTCTATTATACCTATTAGTGATGTTCCAGTTCGTGTTCTAGACCTAATAAGAGAGGAGAATCTATCCCCGTTGCGAGCTTCTTCTTATAGTGCTGCGGACCCGCCCCCTAGGTAATAATAGAATTAGATAATTCTTAAGTGTGCTATGTACTGTCGAACGAGGTCGTTCTATAGATGGGAGAGAAAGAAATGTAATAAGATAAGGTAGCTATATTGTGATAAGCTATACTGAGCTGATAAAGCGGTAGTAAGGTGAAAAAGTTATTTAGTTATATGTTAAACCTAAATGGGCTGGTAGAGAGAAGGTACGGAATAGTTTACAGTGCTGGTAGTGTGCTATTCATTTTTTATAGATTGAGCAGAGTATTATGAATTCCATGGCTTTTAGTGCCGTCTACCTAAATCCTAAGAGTGTTTTATCAGTCCTGTCCTGTTCCTCGATGCTGCCGCTGTGCTAGGTGTTCGTAGCCCTAGCCGCTACCTCTCTGGGTGGTGTTGGTGGTGTTGTTGTCAGTATCAACCAGAAACGCGTTCCCGATTCCCGATCTGCTGGATAGGCCTCTGTGCGTTGTTGCACGTGCACGCCAAACCCTGAAGTGCTCTGTTACAATACTAAATTTTTAGTGTATTCGAAGTTAATTAGAATACTAACTTCTTAGTCTTCTAATATATCTCTAAGAAATATAAATTTAGCGTTAGATCTTATAGCTATATTTAACTCGAAGTATCGGTTTCTTCTTTCTTCTTTAGTTCTAATTAGTCGTACGCTATCTTTATTAGTTTTTTAATATTAGCGTCTTTTAAAAGCGTACTTTCGATAATATAGATATCTCGGGTTCTTTTATCGTTCTAGTTTTTTAGTTAGTGAAGATAATTTATTTTTCTATTCTTTAGGTCGGATATCTCGTAGTCGTACGCTATATATCTTTTTATCGACTCTTTATAAGCTTATTATACTTTTACGATAGTTATATTTAGCTTTTCCGACTATAAGTAGTTAAGATACTATATATATAGATAAAGAATTAACCGTAAGAGATAAGTATAAACTATTCTATAGAGAAATAATCTCTAGATACTAATATTTAGTAAGGTTTCTATAAGTCGAGATACTCGAACCTCTTATTCTCTATAGATTCTTATAATCGCTTAAACTTTTATCTCTACTTTAGCTAAGATTTAATTTATTATAAGTTATACTTATATTTTCTCTTTAAGTAACTAAGCGATTATAGTAATCTCTTTAATATCGTCTTCCGTAAGGACTCGTAAGCGAATTTCTTTTACTAAAGTTATTTCTACTTCTCTTATTAGTTTCTACGTTTATTAAGTTCTTACTTTACTTCTCTTTATTACTTTCTAAAGAATCTATTCGAGATTCTTCTCTATAAGAGACTTTAATTCTTCGATGTACTAGACTTTTAATTCTTTATTAAAATTCGAATCTAAATTATTCTATAAGTTAGCTATATTATATTCTCTTAGTGTTTTTAAATCTACTTCCGAGATATAAACGTTCGAGATATTCGGATCGCCTTCTTAATGAGTATAAATTAAGTTCGAATAACTTCTCTTCTACGGGTATTCTTCATTTTAATAGATCCTTATACTAAAGATTATCTCGATCTGGGAAGAAGGGTTTCTTAGTTCGTATATCGTGTGACTATACTTTAGTAATGATAAGATATAATAGAGATCTAAATATATTCTTCTTACTTAGTATTTTATTTAAATATATATACGTATAAATATAATTATCGTTAATATCGCTTTCTCACTATTAATACTTTCTTCGATCGCTACTATTTCGTCTTTCGTTATATAGCTTCGGAAGTAATGAGATCGTTTAGTTTTCGGTAATTCACTATCTCTTTAATTTTAGATTTCTTTTTAGTAACTATAACTTATTTTTTCTTACTCTTATAGTCTTTTATATAATAATTTAGTTTATCGTAACTATAGTAAGTAAATTTTTTTCTTTTCTTAAAGTCGATTTTTTCTTTTTTATTTTCTTTTTTATTACGTCTTTTTTATACTTAGTCTAGATTTATAGATTATAGTTTATAATAGAGTTTATATCTTTTTTAAATATTAGCCCGCTAAGCTCTTACCGTATAAATTTTTTAAGTAATATTAAGATATTTATATTGTCGGTATTCTTTAGTATCGTTATCTTCTTTAATAGCCGTAGCTATTTATTTTTCTAGTAGCTTTTTCTCTAAATATCGAAGTTTTTATTTAATTTTCGATTTTAATTTTCTCGAAAGATAGAGATAGTAATATTATCTTATTAACTAAGCTCCGTATTTAGCGTTCTAAACTTAATTATATATTTCTAAACGAACTTAGTTTATTAGAGGCTCACTATCTTCTTTTAAGCTTTCTTTTCTTCGTTCTTTACTTTAAATATTAGTCTTACTATTTCCTTAAATTCCGTAAATATAGCGAAGAGAGCGATAGTTTTATTCTCTTTATTATCCGCTATATTCTTAATATAATCTTTAACGAAGAGTCTAAGTTAAGTCTTAGTATCTTCTTTAAAGTAGCTTTCTATAAAAAGTATTTTCTATAGGTTATTCTAGAAGTTAGTGAAGTTTATTAGAATATATAAATCTATATAGTGAATAAAAGATATAAGTTTAGATTCTACGTTATTAAAGGGCTTAGATGAATTACTAATCTTTTTCTTACTAATATTGATGTAGTAATGGTTATTATTCTTAAGGTACTTAATATTAGCCTCGGGGTGCTAGCGATAATAGATATAGTGTCGTTAATAAATAGTCGTACCGTTCGTTAAGTTAGTTCGTCGATGAGCGAAGTAGATCGATTCGGTCTTCCTTAACTACTTATATAGGTCGTTCTCTATAATAAGGGTGGTAGCTAAAGTATTAAGGTTCCTACTGGGGCCTAACTAGGTTAGGGTTCCTAGTAATAATCCTAATAGTATGAACTAGTTGTGAATTACGTAAGGTATAAGCAGTATTTATTATTAAAGAATAGAGTCTAATAGTTAATATGAATTAGCTACGAAAGGAGTGTAAGCTATTTAGGGGTAATGAGGGTATTTATATAATATCTATGCTCTGTGCGCTCTGTGCGCTCTATCAACAGGGCCGACAGAGCTAGCAGAGCATATCACGTGACTTAGCCTTGTTCTTCTGTGGATTCTTCTATCTGTCCAATGAGCGTGGTGAGCCGCGCCTTTGCAGCTCGTGACCGGTCTCTCCTAAGGCTGTGTCTAATACAGTTCTATCCTATTCCCCGATGCTGCCGCTGTACTAGGTATTCGTAGCTCTAGCCGCTACCCCTCTAAGTGGTGTTGGTGTGTTGTCTTGTCAGTATTAACCAGAAATGCGTTCTCGATTCCCGATCTACTGGACAGATCTCTGTGCGTTGTTACACGTGCACGCCGAACTCTGAAGTGCTCTGTTACAATATATATAATAATTATTAAAAATATAAAAAAAAATCTAAATAAGTATATCTATAAAGAATTAAATTTAGAGTAATTTATATATAGAAAGTTTTATATTTTAACTCATCGTTCGATAGTTATTTAAAGAACGGAGTGAATGTTAATCTAATATATAGACTATTCGGTTATTTTACGAAGATCACGAACGCTTTTCTACTCTAAAGCCACCTATTAGAGCTTAGACTCTTCTCGCGAAGGTGTTTTACGGAGTAAAACAGTAGGCCCTGCTCACTTAAGATAACTGAGTCGATGGGTCTGAGAACCAAGATAAAGAACTTATGTACGCATTTTTTAAGATGTCGGAAAACCTACCTTAGTTTTGGACTTTTACACTCCACTGTACTAGGCTAAGCCCGTATGCCCCTTTAGGTGGAAGTCTATCTGTTACCTGTCGATAAGCGACAACGTCTCGACTCCCATCGTCTCACTCTCAGTCTTGTGTTTTCCACTTCAACTAAATCTTGGCGAGCTGTTCGATCCGTCAATTCAACGACGCCTGCTAGGTGTGTACTGTCGGTCGCCGTTAGGATTAGCTGGCTCCATGACTATGCAAGGCCATAGAACTCGCAATACCAAGGTATGCATGCAATGTCACGCGCGCAAGGTAAGAGCTCCTCTCCCCAGACCAGGTGACAGAGATTACTGACTCGACTGGATCAGGTTAAATGCGACTTACAAGATCACACCGATGGGACATGTCAGAATTGCCAAAGGGCTAACGTCATGTGCAGGTAGGTTTGATTCTATGTGCGTGAAATGAGCGCGGCCATTCTGAGCAGAATGAACAATCAATAGACCTCGCGTGGGAGTTCGGCAACGCAACATGCGGTCCCACCGGGCCAGTGCCACGAGCACACAATCGGCAGAGCGCTCAGAACTACCACCGTCTGCATCGCCGGGGTCTGTGGGCTATCTAGGAGAGGAGAGCATGATGCTTCAGAACCCCAGCGCGCTCCAGTTCGACGACGAGACCGAGGCAGAGACGGCCGAATTCTACGCAAAGACGCTGCTGTCCACCGGCGCAGTAGCCTTACCCTCACAGATGCTGGTCGCTGCATTGACCGACGCTTACTTTGAACACATTCATGTCCACCAGCCCCTTGTTGACCGCACAGACTTTGAGCGTTTTCAGTCGCCTCTGCTGGTGCACAGTGTCTGCATGCTTGCAAGTGCTTATGGCCACCGACGAGGAGGAATAAGCCAGCTGAGTGCGGCCAAGAAGTACTACCTGAAAGCAAAATTGCTCTTGGCTACGGAGCATGAACGAAATAAATTAGTGGTTCTCAAGGCGCTCTGTCTGATGACATGTCGAAGCATGACCGAGCCGACCGTGATTTGCCTAGACAGCCTCTGGCATTGGCTGGGGGCAGCATCGCGCTATGCAATCCACATGGGTCTTCACAAAGAAGCAACCTACAACGGCAACCAAGATGCTGGAATCCGTCGAAGGATGTGGTGGCATCTCTTCGTAAGGATGAGCCCTAACACTGTGTACTCCTGACTTTCGGTCCGCCTCGGCGCTGACATTTCTCCCAGAATCAGGACAAGCTGGTCTCCTTCTGTTATGGACGGCCGCTGATGATCCATATGCATGATACCGACGTTCAGCCGCTGTCACAAAGCGACTTTCCCGAAGAACATCCTGACAACAACATCTTCATCGAGAGGACCAAAGTTTGCATGATTTTTGGTCAACTCGCCGAGGGACGATACAATCCCAACTTGAGCTATGGAGATATCGTGCCTATTGGACAAGCCTTTGAAACGTGGGTCTGCGAGTTGCCTGCCGAATTGACACTGCAACACACAGACTTAAAACCCTATCGTCGAGTAGTTTCCGAGTTGCATATTTTATATTACGCCTGCTTATTGATCTACCAACTATCCTTGATGAAAGTGGAACCGGCCTCGAGCTCAGTCAGGGCTACGTTCGAAGAGTGCGTCCAGACGGCGTCACACATGATCCGTGTTTTCGAAGAGATCCAGTGCAGAAACGACGTTTTGTATGTGGCACCGATCAACGCTTGGTTTTGTTACCTTGCCGGAGTGGTGCAAATTCGCGCTCGCGCCACCTTTTCCGGCCAAGGAGGTGGGTTTGATGACAACCTCGCCATTGTTAGGACAGTCTTGCAGGAGCTGTCCGCAACTGTTCCAAGTTCCGCCTTGGTCCTTAGCAACCTCAAACGCGCGGAACTTTCTGGCGGAACTCTGCCTGGGCAATATTCTGCCCATTCTGTCAACCCATCCGCTGACGGGTTAGCCAATTCTGAAGCGAACAACGAAGAAAACATCACAACCGAATCTCTCGCAGGTCCCGACGGTCGCCGAAATACTTCGAATATTTTGAGTGGTCTCGGTGAAGGGATGGACAGCAGTTCTCTCTTTTTGCCCGGGAGTCTCATTGCCGATGGCAACGTGACTTTTGACTTTGGTGACGTTTTCGTTAACCAAATATTTCAGTACCAGTGATTTTCCGGTTGAAATTGACGATGCAGAAGGAAGGATCCGCTCCAAAGCACAACATGTCTCGCTTGTGTCATGCATGGTTCGACTTCACTTGTTTAAGACCGGGCTCGAAAGTTCTGATCGCTAAGCCTCCAACCAGTGACTCCCGAGTACCGAGCGGGTATTAGCCGGTAGCCGCCTCGATTCGCCAACTCTGCGCACTCTCCGAGACCCGGCCAAACACCTGCGCCGCAACGACGCTTCTGTTCTCATTAGGCGTGGATATGAAAAGACTCCCCTGGAGCGAGCTCACCGCGTGGCTCTACCGAGCCACCTACTCTGTAATTTCAACCTTGGGTCCCGACCCACAGCACCCTGGTTATGTACGTTTTCAACTCTGACAGTCGACGCTGGAAGAACAGTCGTCAAAATTTGAACCATCAAAAGATGACCAAATCGCCAAACATATCGATCTATTGATATTTTACCGCCACACCACACATCACTCATTACTTCAGATCTAATCAAGTTAGCGACAAAGTACTGGAACTAGGCTCCTCGAGACAACCTTCACCCATGGCCACCATGCGTGCAGTCGATATCAGAGGCGAGACCGGGCCCGTCTCGGCCTTGTTCATCAATTCCCAAACAGCCATGCCCAAGCCCACGCACAATCAGGCCCTGGTGAGAATCAAAGCATTTGGTCTCAACCGCATGGACCTCCTCCAGCGTGAGGGCAAGTACCCGGTACCGCCTCAAGCTCCCAAGACCATGGGCGTCGAGTTCTCAGGCATCATTGACTCGTTCGGTTCTCCCTCTTCCACTCTAAGCTTCCGCGTCGGAGACGAGGTCTTTGGTCTAGCTTATGGTGGCGCATACGCCGAGTATATCGCCGTTAGCACGTCTATGCTCATTCACAAACCCAAAGAACTCAGCTGGGAGCAGGCTGCCGGGGTTCCTGAGGCCTGGATTACTGCCATCCAAGCGCTCTACCTGGTCGGTGAGTATCAAGCAGGCCAGAGCGTCATCTGGCATGCTGGGGCGAGTGGCGTTAGTATTGCCGGAATTCAACTGTCGAAGGCTGCCGGAGCGTCTGCTGTCTATGTCACCGCAAGTACGCAAGTCAAGATTCAATTCTGCAAGTCTATCGGTGCGACGGAGGGGTTTAATTATACAGAGGGCGACTGGGCGGACGCGTTGCTTGGTCACTCTGGTGGGAAGGGGACAGACTTGATCGTGGATTTTGTCGGTGCGGACTATTTCAAGAAGAACTTGAAAGCGGCGGCAAGAGATGCCCACATCGTCAACTTGGGTTGGCTGAGTGGAACAGTCGTGAAGGGTGACGTCGATATCAGTCCCTTTCTAAGCAAGAGATTGAGGTTCGAGGGGAGCAGTTTACGGAGTCGCGATGAGGAATACCAAAAGAAACTGCGGGACTTGCTGGTCGAGCATGCGTTGCCTAGGCTTGTGGACGGGAGGTTCAAAATCTTCATCGACAAGGTCTTTGAGATGGAGGAGATCCAAAAGGCGCATGAGGTGTTGGAGTCAAACCAGACCATGGGCAAACTCATATGTAGAGTGCATTGATGTGCTGCCAGTCGCTGAATGTGCTGTACAAGGGGAGGCCCGTTGGACTAGAGAGACATTCTACAGGACTTTTTCGTTCGAATAACATGTGTTTCTCAGTCTGATCGCCACCTAAAGTTGAAGCCCTCGTCGAAATAATAATCTCTTGCGCACCCACCATAGTTCCTGGTTGTTGAGGTGTAGATCTTTCGGGAATGCCACTGTATTCTAACTCGACAAATATAACCAGATGATCCCGGCTACTGTCGAGCCGTCACCATGACCATCGACGATGGATGGAAGGAGAACCAGCCACAGACAACATCATTGCTCCATCCTTTCCATCAGTCTCCTCACGATACGGGATCAACTCACTCCTCTTCCGCCATCGACATCGAACGCTGCGCCAGTGATGTAGGTTGCTTCGTCCGAGGCGAGGAAACAAGTCATGTTCGCCACGTCTTCCGGTTTGCAAACACGACCCAGCGGTATCGAACCCAAGATCTTTTCGCGATGGTCCGAATCCGAGCTGTCGGGGTCTCCAAGCACCTTGGATAGCCTGGCCTTTTCGTTAGACTTGGGAACGGACAAACTGGCTACGTTTTGCAAGAGTCTTTCTTACATGGCTGTCTCCCCTATCGAAGGCCGAATGCAATTATACCGAATGTTATCAGAGGCGTACTCTGCCGCAAGACCTTTCGTCGTCTGATTGAGAAGACCTCGGTCAGCCATGAATGAAGTAAGTTGGAATGTTCAAGTTACTACCCACAGCTGTCACGGCGCCTTTGCTGGCCGCGTACCATACAAAGTACGGACGAGGTCGCGGTTCACTGGTGCTGCTCAGGTTGATGAACAGGCCGGGGCGCTTCCTCTCCTTCCACCACGGCACAATGGCTTTGGTGCTCAAGTACAGTGCCTTCACGTTGACCTTGAACACAAAGTCGAATTGCTCCTCGGGGACCTCGTGCGACGGTGCTGCGTCGTGGATCACCCCTGCACAATTCACCACGACGTCAAGACGGTCATCGAAGAGACTGCGCGCCGTGGAGAGAATCTGGCGCCACGATGACTCGAGGGTAATGTCTGCTGTACAGGCGTGGCAGGCGCCGGGCGGGCATAATCTGACCGTCTGCTCAGCTTCAGCTCCATTCAAGTCTACCGCCAGGACGCGAGCGCCTTCACGGACGAGTTTCAGCACAATCTATCGACGGCCGGCCTGGTCAGTCGATGTAGCAGAGTCATCATGGGAAATCTGTTCTGTACCTACTCCACGACCAAATCCAGCACCGCCCCCCGTCACAATGATGATCTTTCCATTAAGCCGGCTCATTTCGTCAAGGGGTTTGTTTGATCATTTGTCTGGTCTGGGGGAGTTTCGCCATTCAGCTGCTTGGTTGCAATATGCTGATACCTACCTTAAAGAACTGAAATACCTGTGTTAGTCCCGGCTTCACTCGAATTGATTCTGGCACGGAACTGATGGGCGATCAGGAAATAGGGGGCTGGGCATCTTCTCCGCCCCATTCAAAGCCACCTTCACCTACCCAGATTAGTCCTACATCCAGTACGCAAGCTGCACACTTGAGAACCGAGTGCCGAAAGCCGTGGAAGTTGACCACCAAGAGAACCTTGCTTGTGATGTGCTAGAGGAACTACTGCCACTCCTATTAGTTCGTGCGTAATCTTTGTCCGAGCAAGGCAAAATCCACCTAAAACCGGGGAATGGAGGCTGGTGAGGCTTCCCGCGGGCGCGGGGAGCGGGGTTTAGGATTGACTGGCCATGCACCTATCTTGGAAACCGAGATCACATTCCCATGGTCTCGACATCTGTGTAAGTCAGAGTTCTCGGTGCGGTCGAGGCTACTATGGTTGTGCGCAACAGCGAGCCATACATATTCGCTACTATTGTGCTGAAAGAGCCAGTTGCAAAACAAATCCAGACCGGAGAAAGCTGGGGAATCGGCGAGGAACACCGTACATCCTTTTGTGCATGGATCCTAGCGTTATGAATGCGTTATTCACCCTCCCCTCCTCTGCAACGACCGAGAGCAAATCATCTGGCTTTCCTATCTCATCCAGGTACCTAGAAAATATACCGAAACTGCGGGTTCTGCGTGCCAGACAGGTCAGATCGTTCATACCTCGACGTGCTCAACTGTTGGAGCATGCATGTCGTGCGCGCAGGAGGACCACTTACGGTTTTGTCAGTCAAGTCATCCTCGTAAGCATGGTCAAAAGCCTCAAGTGTGCCGGTCTCATCTCTCTTGCGGTTGTCCCTGATACAGACAAATCGGTACAACATGGACAAGGCCACCACGGCGATCGACGTACCAACCACCGCCGCCAACCCTGGTGCATAAATTGGTGCGTCCTGACTTCTGAACGTAAGAGGTGCCACAAAGTTACCTGCCAAAGTCCCAGTCAGCATCCGGACCAGCGCAGTGCTTCCGTTCTCTCTTGTCCTGTAAAAGCTTCTTACCAATGCAATAGGCAACGAAAATCCCCGACGAAGCCAAAGATCGCTTAGTATAGCCCGCTGTGTTGGCGATCTGAAGTCCCAATTGAATTACGTATCCGGCAGCAAAGCAGGGAAGGATCACTACCCCAAACATCAAGCCCCCAATGGCGTGTCTCGGGAGAGCCCAGAGCAGGACTGCGGCGAGGACAGTAACTAGTTCAGATGCCGCCACGAGATATGTCCTTATGCCCGTATACTTGTAGGCAAGGTATGGAATGAGCAATTCGGCGGTACCACTTGAGACGAAAGGTAAGCTTGAAGCATCATCGACGGTCCCGGGAGCTCAACTTACGTAAAAAACCCAACGGGGACCACCAAGAGCAGAGAGTTGAGTGTGTTGAATCCGAATCCGGAGATAATCAAAGGGGTGAATGTCGAAACCGGAGCGTTGGCAAACATGGCCAACAGTGTCATCAAGAACATGATCCAGAATTTGAGGTCGAACAGCAGTTCAATCATTTGTTCTTTTTTGAAATGTGTGTTGCGGACTCCCGAGTTATTCGATTGCAGCCGACTCACAGCAATGAAATGCTCGCGCTCGGTGAATCCTTTCGCGCGGATCGGATCAGGAGGGAGGTAATAGTAGACCACCACTGACCAGAGAATGGTGATGGAACCGGCAAAGAGATACATGTAGCGCCACGGGGACAGGGCACCCTGGACATGCCCGAACCCGTAGTTAATCAGAGGAGAGAAAATAGACACGTAGCCGCATGCACAGTACCAGACACTATTCCAGAGTCAGTCTTGTTCGATTCAGCGCTGAAATTAGACGGGTGAACCCAAAAAAGACAACTCACCCCATCCGCAGGGCTTGCTCATTCTTTTTATAGAACTGACCCACGACCAACATGAACATCGGACTGACCCCTGACTCGATGAAACCGAGGAAGAATCTCTGTGTGTAGAGTCCTTGCCAGTTGTGACATGCCGGCGTGCAGATTAGACAGATTCCCCAAGCTAAGATAATGCCCGCGGCCACTCTTTCGATGGGGAAGCGCTGAGCCATGACAATGGCCGGGTAGGCACCGACAATGAAGCCCAGGTAGAAGATGGACGACGCGAAGGAGAACCGGTTGCCCACAGTGAGCTCAAGGTCGGTGCGCAAACCAAACAGTGCGGCTTGCGAGATCATGGCTTTGTCGTAGTATTGCAGGCCGTAGCAAATGACGAGGATCGGGAGGAGGCGACGATCGATCTTTCTCCTGACCCGCTGCTCTTCTTCGTCGTCCCATGTCTGCGGGCCAGTGTAGTTTACCAGGACCGTCATCGCCTCGTCATGGTGGCGTTTGTCGACAGCGATGACGGCCTTTGATTCTGTTTTCTCCACCAACTCCTCCAGATGGATGGAATTTTCCTTGATCAAGGATGCCATACTGATGCCCAGAGTCGACGGGGTTCCAGCGACGATGCAAAGGGAGGCTCAAGAAACTCAGCAGGTTACAGGTGCAGCTATGGACACGCCGAGAAGCATCCGCATTATGGCTACCACATCATGGCGAGGAAGAGTAGCCGGCTATAAATACTGAAATTAATTGCGGCGGAAGTGGTACTGGAAGTAGTCTGACAATTCTCGTCAAAAGTCTGGAGACGCGGGGGGGAGGGCATCCCGTAATCCATCCATCCACACCCCATGGCCAATGGAGGAGCCGGCAGTCGGTAGTCGGGAGAGACGATAGAGGCGGTCTCCAATGGATTGACGTGGTTGGACATACTGTATGGAGTACGGAGGTACTCCGTCCTCCATACACAAGAACTACCAATTAACACCCCGTCGACTCCAGCTGGACCTCTCGCAGCCACATCATTCTGAATGAATTGTCCTTCCCGCTTGTGGAGGGTGTGGTGTTAGACACAGCCTTGGAGACGATAGGGCACGTGCTGTCGCGGTGCGACTCAGAACAGTTATTGAACATATGGGGGGATCCACAGAAGAACAAGGCTGGAACACGTGATATGCCCTGTTAGCCCTGTAAATAGAGCCCCACAGAGCGCCAGCATTATATATATCATTCGCTATCCTAGATTGCTTACACTTCCTCGTAGCTAACTCATGTTATCTACTCAATATTCTACTCTTAATCATACTGCTCATATACCCTGCAACCCCCTTACCTAGTTTAATACCAACACAAGGACCTGTGACTGAGAGACCTAACTCATTTAGGTAACCAAGGAAGTAGCTCTGACATGTGGGCACTGGATCCGTCCTGAAGCACTGCCGACTACCGAGGCCACATCTCCAAACCATAATGAGCGAGGCTCGCTTCTCTTGTTCTCCGAATCTGTTGGTCGCCTAACTAGAGCAATTGGAACCTACCCCTCTTAGTAGTGTGTTCGTCCAGGCCGGGCCTACCCTCCCTCCTCCGCCGACTCTCGGCATAAGATTCAGCCGCTCAACCCAGATTCTTATCACGGACCGCTTCGTCTTCCTTCTCGCCCTGCCATATAATCGGAGGCCGAGGCCGAGGCGGACTGGACCTCCTCGTAGGGACGACGCGGAACTAAGCATTCTTAACATCACTTGTTTCGAGTCCATCCGATCAAGGATTCCATCGATGAAAACAAACCACGCGACCGACATTTAACCTTCTATCCTATCTGACGTGTCCTGTTTCGAGCATTCTCTGGAAGACCTCGTACCATGCCGGCCGTAACCTTCCCACGGGAGAGAGGAATGATGGTCATATGGGGAGAGGTTCAAGACAAGTCAATCAACGAAGAGGACCTCAATGAATGGTGGACCTATGAGCACCTCCCGGAGCGTCTCGCGATACCGGGATTTCGACGAGCTCGTCGCTACTACTCCGTGGAGAATGCCAAATCGCAATACTTGGTCTGCTACGAAGTCTCCTCTCTGGAAATCTTCACCTCACCCCCGTACATGGACGCCCTGAACAACCCAACGTCTGGCACCCAGACATACATGCCCTCGATGGCGTCAATGAATCGTCTGGTATGTCGCGTGGTACAGTCTTGTTCGCGGCCCGAGTTTGGCGAATGCTCTGGGTTGGGCACAGGGGCCACGTTGGTGCTTATTACATTCCAGCCTCCCGCGTCGAACAACCTGAGGGACGAGCTCGGCAGATGGATTGCAGAAACCATATGGCCTAGTCTCTCAAGCCACCAGAGTCTACTGGCCATTCACCTTCTCCGATACGATAGTTACGCTTCGCAGTCAGGAAGCTCAACTAAGTCATATGAGAAGGTTAGCTTTCAATCTGCAGCGACGGGCGCCAGTCCGGAGAGATGGGTCATCCTAGTCGAGTTGGCCGAATCCATAGCGGCCCCGTTTGCCAAACATCGGATCCTGACTCACAGCATCGTCCATCAGCTGAAGAGATTCGCAGGCGAGATTGAGTCACAGGCATTTGGACTCATTTGTGCGTTGAGCGAATAGTGAATCGTGAATAGTGTACTCGGTACAATCTAGAGGTATAAAGGTCTAAGGAGAAGGTTCCTATCCTAGATCATAGTAGACTACAATAGATCACAATAGTCTAACATGATCTAGTTAGAATGCTATTTATCTTTCTTTGATATGGCTATAGTTGTTTGATAGCATTTTATCGCTGTAGCCAATTAGAGGTGAGGAGTAGAAATGGAGGGTGAGTAGGAAGGAGCGAGTGCGAGGCAAGATGAATTTTGTTTAAAAAGCGCGAGATCGGTGAATGGTTTAGATGTTCAGCTAGACCTATATATTAGACACAGCCTTAAGAGCCTCTCGGGAACCATAGAGGCAGATTAAATAAGGAACTTAGCCGAGGACCGGGAAGATTTAATAAAGATTATCTTAGTTCTCAGACCCATCGGCTTAGTTGTCATAAGTAGGTAGGGCCTACTGTTTTACTTCGCAAAACACCTTCGCGAGAAGGGTCTAAGCTCCAATACGTAGTTTTAGAGTAAAAACGCGTTCGCGTCCTCATAAAATACGTAAATAGTTTAATATTCATTACTTTTCTTTATCTCCTTAGATGACTATAACGTTTATAAAAAAGTTTTATATATATAAAAGAATCTCTTTACGATACTCTCTCTAATATACTTTTTTAATTTTTAAATAAGACTCTATTAAATAAGATCTCGTTAAAAATAACTATTTTTAATAAGTATATTATTATCTTCTTTCATTATTAAAAGTCTTAAAAAATTATTTACTTAATAATATTAGTATTAATTAATAAAGAAATAAAAGCTTACTTACTTACGCTAGTTTAAAGTAATAAAGAAAAAAATTAAGAGTTCTACGTTTAATTTTTTATCTATATAACTTTCCGCGATTAATAACGATTTATTTATTTATTAAGTAAATTTAGTTAGTAATTCGAATACTTAAGTATAAATATTATAGATTATTATAAAACTATACTTATTTACTTCGAGAGAATATTAGACTAAAATACTTTTATCGCTAATCGAAGATAAGCGAAAAATAATATAATAGAGTATTTTAGAGTTCGGCGTATATGTATAATAACGTATAAAGGCCTATCTAGTAGATCGGGAATTAAGAACGCGTTTCTAGTTAATACTAATAAAATATCACTAATATCATCTAGAGAGATAGCGACTAAAGCTATAAATATTTAGTATAGTGATAGTATCGAGAAATAGAATAGAACTAATAAAATATTTAGGAATTAAATAGACGGCGCTAAAAAGTTATAGAATTTATAATACTTTACTTAAACTATAATAAATGATACACTATTAATACTATAAACTATTTCGTATCTCTCTCTCTACTAGTCTATTTAAATTTAATATATAACTATATAACTTTTTCTCTTTATCACCGCTTTACTAACTTAGTATAGTATAGTTATCTTATCTTATTATAATATATATTCGTAAATATTATTTTAATATTTAGTTAATACTCTCTATATATTTATTTATTTATAAATAAAATAATATAATTTATACTTCGTAATTAATAATTTTATTAATATCTTTTAAAATTTAGATATAAAGAGCTTATCTCTATTTATAATAATTTCTTATAGTATTTCGTAATTAGTAAATATAGTTCGTAGAAATTTATATATAAATTTCTCTATCGTTAACTTCTTTAAATAAAATTTAAAATAAGAGAATTTTATTAATCTATCGTATATTATAAATAAACTATAATAAATTACTTTTATAAGAAATTCTTTAGACTTTAATAGTTTCGTAATAAAATCGAACGTTATTAATATCTATACTCTCTTAGAGATTTATAAAGATTATAAAAGTTCGTAGAGTTTATTATCGATAAATTTTTCCGCGCGACTCTAAGTATTACGAATTCGGCTAAACATTGAAAGAACGGACGCCTAATACATCGAAGAATAATTAGGCCACTAGCTAAGAGATACGACTTAGAAAGTACATTCTTATTACTAGTACACTTCCCGTATAGGAGGCGCACTCTTTCCTCTCTTATACTTTAAGTCGTATATAGTATCGACTATATACTATAGAGATAACTTATATATACGCTTATCGTTAGACTCTATCTACTTACTAAGGAATTCCTAACATTCTTAAAGTATTAACTCTAAGTCGATCGAAGTAAGCGATAAGCGTAAGATACGTAGAATATTTATCGACGAGAGAATAATTACTTACTCTCGGTCGAAGAATATATCTACGGGTTAGTCGTCGAGCTAAACTATACTGAGTAACTTACGCGAAGAAGAGCGAGAAGTAAATACGACTTCTAAGCGAGACGTAGTTAACTCTCTTAATATACTTAATGACGAAGATGAACGAATATACCGACGATATTAAGAATTATAGCGAAGACTCGTACGATATCGCCTTAAATAAGAAAACGAAGCTATACTCGTAGAGCTAAAAGGTAAAGAGTTAACGCGATATATAAAGATCGTAGACACTACGCTACCGACTCATAAGTGATTAGTAAATAAAAGCTTAGAAAATAACGAAGAATTAATATTAAATAAGATTATTAAGCTAGGGACGTCTTTATTCTTTAATAAAAAATCTATAGCGAAACTATAAAAATATAGCGTCGAATAGAAACTATAATTTAGTGCTCTTTCTAAAGTCGTAAAGAACGAATACGCTTAGCGTATACGATACGTAGCGATATTTTTAATGAATCGCGCCGCGAACGTATAAGCTAGAGATAAATTTAGCTTTAAACGATAATTTAATTATATTATTATCTATCTAAAGAATATTATTACGGATTCTTCGGTGCGAAAAGAAGAAATACTTACGAAGCTTACGACTATTAAGTAAGACTTAAGTTAATCGATACGAGAACTACTTTAGAAGATTAAAGATATCGAAGAGAATATTTTAACGATAATAGAGAATAAGCGGAAGATATAGGCGCTACTTAATATCTTATCGTCTACGATTCGCGCTAAAGTAATATATAAATATAAAAAGATTACTTTCCGCGAATAAATTTTAACTTCGGCTTCGGAAAGAAAAGGCTCGAATAACTTCTTATCTTCTCGTAAACGAATCGTATACGGCTCGTACGAAAGACCGTCTATGAGTAAAGAGTTTAGAGAAGACGAAGAAAGACTTTATAGCTAAGCGGAAGAAGTTCGTTAGCTCTTACTATAATTATAGAAAGTAAGAATATAAGAAAGCGAAGTGTCGATAACTAAAGTGTAATTAAGGCGCGGGCGCTTCGTATATTAATGATAAAAATAAATCGAAAAACTAAGTCTTAGTTTACTTAGTATCGCCGTAGCGCTAAAGTTCTTTAAAGATATAGACGCGAATAATTAGCTTAAGACGCCGCGATTACTTATCTTAAAGATCTAAATCGATACGCTATATAAATCGTAGATAATACGTACGCTACTTAATAGCGAAGCGTAAGTGAACTTTATCTCTTAGCTTCTTATTATAGAAATAGAGATAAAGTCTATAGTTATTAAGTATCGCGTAAAAATAATAGCTAAGTATATTATTAGAGTATATAGTTAGTATCGTCTAGATACGTATACTACTAATATACGAGGCGAACGTAGAAAGCGTATATATAACTATATCGTAACAAATATCTAGGGTTATAATACGATCCTAGACTATCTATAGCTAGTAAAGATTAATTTTAATATCGATTAGAATTTAAATACGTAGAGCTATAAAAGTGATAAACGTTAGCGAGTTATACGCGTATCGTTATATAAATTAATAAAAGATACGGCTATCGATAGAAGTACTATCGGTATAATAACGATAATTTTCTTAGGAGCTATTAGTATACGGAGCGCTAGCGTAATACTCGCGAATATAGTAAAAGACGAAGAATCTCTACTAGATATATTTAGTGATTTCGTTAAAATATATTATAAGCTTAGTAAAGACTTAGCTAAGAAGAGAATAATAATTAAATACTTAATCTTAATTATAGACGGCGAGACCGTACTTTATAAGCTTATTTATCTATTAAGCGTAAGGGAACTATAAGTTCTACGCGAGTATATCGACACTAGCCTAGCGAAAGAATGAATTAAGATAAGTAAATCGTCGGCGGATACTTCGATCCTATTTATAGTAAAGAAGAATAGTAATCTACGACTATATATCGACTACCGTACGCTAAATAAAGTAATAAGAAAGAATCGCTATTTATTATCGCTTATTTCTAAGATTCTTAATCGCTTAAGCGGCGCTAAGATATATATAAAGTTAAATCTTAGAGACGTCTATTATCGTATATCTATAGCGGAAGAGAATCGCTAGAAGACTACGTTTCGTACGCGCTATAGATACTTTAAGTATAATGTTATACTCTTTAAATTAATTAATACTTTAGCGTCGTTTTAGGTCTATATTAACGAGGCATTAAGAGAGCTACTAAATAATATATACGTCGTATTTATAAACGATATACTTATCTATAGCCGGAATAAAGAGAAGTATACGAGGTACGTACGACTCGTACTTAAGAGACTACGATAGTATAGATTATATATTAAACTATCTAAATATAAGTTCTACGCTAAGAAAGTTAACTTCCTTAGATTTCGCGTAGAAGTCGTAGATATATCGGTGAATTCTAATAAAGTATAAGTTATAACGAAGTAATCTATTCTAAAATTGTACTAAGAGATTTAAATCTTTCTAGATTTTACTAACTTTTATCGAGGATTTATTTATAAATATTCGGCGATAATAGTATCTATTATAAATCTTCTTACGAATATAATAACGAATAAGAAAATAGATTCTTTTATATAAACTTCCGAGACTAATTATACGTTTCGTACGCTAAAAGAGCGCTTTACGTAAATATCTATACTTACGCACTTTAACTCGAAGAAATAATTTCGTATCGAGATGAATATATCGAGCTAAACGATTAGAGATATATTAATATAAGTATATAAGTCGTCTAGCGGTCGTACGCTATAGAGATTAGTGACGTTCTTCTCGCGGAAGATAACTTCTACGAAAAGAAACTATTATACGGGCGACGGCGAAATATTAGCTATCGTATATACTTTTAAGAAGTAATATTATTATCTTAAGGTATTTACGAGTGTGGAATATCGCCCTCTAAAGGTTTATATTAAACCTTTAGTCACGTGATTAAATACGAAGTTTAAGTTCGTATTTAGACCCAGAGTCTATGAAATCACGTAACTAGTGCGATATTAATTCCGCACTCTATTAAATGATTAGTCGTGCTTACTAATATTGATTTGAAATCAACATTTTAAGGGTCTTAACTGTAGACACTTATTGTCTATATAAAGACCTTTACCCTCCCTAAGTAAATAGTTATCTTTAAGTTCTTTAATAGTCACTTACCTACCTATAAGGTTTACGATCTAAATGAGCCTTACTATCTATATATTAGATAGTTCTCTAAGTTCTCCGAACAACGAGTAATACGATAGTATTAACCGACTATAAGACGTTATAAACTTTTATAATTAGAAAGGTCTTAAATAGACGCTAAATATAGTGGGCCGAGATACTAGTCGTATATAACTTCCGTATATAATAAAGGCGAGATAAAAATAATTTAGTTAATAAGCTATCCCGCCGTTTAGATTATATAGAGAAGAGAGACGTCTTTAATAAGAATATTCTAACTAGTCTCTTATAAAAGAGAATCGAGGTTAGCGATGGTGAATCGTATACTAAGTATATATAAGTTAACGGCGAGATCGTCGTTAATGTATTAATACTGTAATAGAGCACTTCAGGGTTTAGCGTACACGTGTAATAACGCATAGAGGCCTGTCCAGTAGATCGGGAATTAAGAACGCGTTTCTAGTTGATACTAACAAGACAACACCACCAACACCACCTAGAGGGGCAGCGGCTAGGGCTATAAACACCTAGCACAGCGGGAGCATCGACGGATAGAATAGGACTGATAAAAAACACTTAGGAATTAGGTAGACGGCGCTAAAAACCATGGAATTCATGATACTCTGCTTAATCTGTAATGAATGGTACACTGCCAGCACTGTAAACTGTTCTGCACCCCCCTCTCTGCCAGCCCATTTAGGTTTAATATGTAACTAGATAACTTTTTCACTCTGCCACCGCTTTATCAGCCTAGCATAGCCCATTACAGTACAGCCACCTCGCCTTATTATAATACGGGTATAGATTTAGAGTAGTAGAAACTCTATTGAAAGCGTATATAATATCGTAACGCTATTTAATACTAAAGCTCTAAATATTAAGCTATACGAAGATAAGTAGTAGTCGATTAGCGTACGCTAACGTAGCGACGAGCTCACTACTCGTATAAAGGAGCTCTAAGTACTAAATAAATAGTGCACGGAGGCTTAGCAGTTAACGACGTCCGAGAACCGAATCATATATAGTGTATTTAAGAGAACCTAGAGCGTTAATAGTGCGGGTCTCGTGCGATAAGACGGCGTAGTATATATATCTCGTAATTCTACCACTCGTTAAGAGATTATAAGAGTAAACTATAATAACCCGTAGTAAAGAGAATATTTCGAACGTCGACGTATAATTAATACTATTATACGACACTATTAGTGGCCGTAGATAAGGCGCGATATAGACGTATATATTACTATCTATGATATTTATTAGAGAATAAAGGTCTCACGATATAAGCTCTACGGATAGCTTAAGTCTCTATTATAGCTAAAAGAGCCGTAGTAGAATATCTCGATGAACTTCATCGTAGATCTTTCGCCGTCGTTATATAAGCGAGACGTATACGATTCGATACTAGTTATTATAAATAGATACTTGAAAATAGTGAATTTAATATTATATCGTAGTACGATAAACGCCTAAGGTCTAGGCCGAGTAATACTAAAAAAGATAATTACTAAGTATAGAGCACCGAGATTAATCGTTAGTGATAGAGGTTCAACGTTTACGTTAGTCTATTAGGGAACTCTCTACTTATACCTTACGACTCGTAAACTCTTCTTAATCGTCTTTTATTTATAGACTAATAAATAGACGGAGCGAACTAATTAAACCTTAAAGTACTATCTTCGCTGCTACGTTAACTATTAATAGTTAAATTAGACTAAATTATTAGTTAGCGCTAAGTACGTAATGAATATTATATCGAATACTACTACGGGAGAAGTACCGTTTAGTATTATATATAGATTCTCGCCGGAGATACGTATAAATATCGTAGATAAGGAGTAAAAGAAAGACTCCGGGAATATAGCCGCGAGAAAGAGAGCCGAAGTCTTAGCGAAATTACTTAGTATAGTGAGCGAGATATACGTAATAGCTAAGCGTAACGCTAACCGAGTAGCTAAGAACTATAATAAGTAACGAAAGACTATAGAGTTCGCAATTAAATTATAAGTTCTTCTTATAACTAAGTATATTCGTACGCTACGCGTAAGTAAGAAGCTTACGGATTAATTTCTAGACTCTTTCGAGATTACTAAAAGAATTAATATAAATACTTATCGACTTAATCTACTAAGAAAATATAGTCGGCTTTACTATATCTTTTATATCTCTTTATTATAAGCGTATCGCGCGCGACCTAAAGTCGCTCTATCGCCGCTTATAGATATTAAGAATAAGAAAAAATAAAAGGTTAAGAAAGTACTTAAGAAACGTTAATTTCGAGATAAGACTTAATTCTACGTAAGATAAAAAGAGTTCTCGAAGATACACGATTTCTAGGAGCTAAAAGAGTACTTAGAGAACGTATAGCGCGAAATCGAACGATTTAGAGTAAGTATAAGGAAAGAAAGAAGATAGAAGTGATTATCTAATTTCCGTAAGCGAGGCGTATTACGCTCGTAAGCGCTCACTAATATAGCACTATTTAATTACTCTAGGAGAGCTACGATTCTATACTATTTCTCGTAGCGATACGTTAGCGTATCGTAGAGAAATCTACGGCGGTAATCGTAATCTTTAGAGCCTAAGCTCTTTCTAATCTTCTAATTATAAAGGACTATAAGCGGTACGTATACGACTCGTACGCGGCCTAAGGATAATACTAATCCGTATCTCATCTAACTACTTAATGATACGCGTCGGTTAATTAGCGCTCTCTTTCTTCTTATCGTCGTCGTTCTTCTCTAAGAACGAGACACTAAAGATCTTATTACCTCACTTATAGAGCTCGAAGTTCTATTACTATTATTAATATATAATATATAAAAGAGAAGTATACTTATATATTAACGAAGTATATTAACGTTAATACGAATCGCCTTAAGAAGTAGATCTATCTAGATCGTAGGCGATACGTTTACTACTCTAAAGCTATCTAGAGTAGCGTTAACTACGCGTACGTCGCTAATAATAAAGAGATCGAGGGCGAGGCGAACGGCGGCGAACGGCGCGGGCGACGGCCGTTTATATCTCGCGCGATAGAACGTCGGCGAGGCCTCGGACCTCTATAGATACCGAGGCGCCGAGGCCGCCGCGATCGTAGACCTTATTAGCGACGAGTAGCTTTTAGATACGGCGTAAATAAGAAGTAGAAACCTTATAGAGAGTTAATATAATAATAGTCGAAAGATAGCGAAATATATAGAAATATAATTTATAGCGTTACTATAATTATTAAAGAAGTAGCGGGAGTAACGCGTATCACCCGTAAGCGTCTCGTAAATAAGCGCTTCGCTCGAAGTAAGTTTACCTCTACCGTCGCCGCTATATAGGCGGCGTAAGTAGCGACGGTAAAGTAAGCTTAGCGCCTCTAGACGAGAGTTCTTACGGGTCTTCTTACGAGAACGAGAAGACGACGAGAAGCGGCGAGCTAATAGACGGTTAGTATACTATACGTAGTATAATAGCGAAGATATATATAACGTTTACCTTTATTAAAGAGACGACGTTTATTATCGAAGTCACTAGTAATAGCGTTAGAGCCGGAAGCAGAGAAAGTAATAAAGGTAACGATAGTAGATGACATTAAAAGCGATTAATATACGATAAGTATATATAACGTATAAGACTCACTAATAAAGAGCTTAAATAGAGTAAATTAAAAAATAAAAATTTAATAGCGCGAATTAACTATAACACAACGCATTAGTATAAATAGAACGTATATAAATAGTAAATAAAAAGCGCTTATAGAGAAAACGAATTAAGTAGTTTAAGGAAAGAAAAGATCGAGAATCGATAATTACAACGAAATACTTATACTATAGAAGAAGTAAATATACTAAACTAGAGCGAGGTTACTAGCTATGGGCATTAACTCGTACGGCGGTGAGATAGCCTCTTTACAGCACGTACACTCAACTAAAGGAAGTTCTCCCGTTCGTAACTTAATTAATTATTCTATAAATAATAGTCCCCGAGGACTATATAAGAAGAACCTTAGTTTAGCGTCGACGCCCTAGCTAATTATAAAGCTATTCTCTACTTTAAACTTCTTCTATTATATCTCTCTTATTATCGCTCGCTTTCTTAACGACCTCGCTTAAAACTTAACTATAACCTTCGTTTATTCTCTTAGAAATATTAACTCTTCTTTATACTCTTTAAACGCTCTATAAAGTTATTTAATTATCTTTTATTTAACTCCTTCGAACTCGAGCCCTTTAACGCCCCTAGACCTTCACTACGCTTCGATTTCCGTATAACTATCTTATAGATTTCTAAGACGATGACGAAACGATCCTCGATATCGACTTAAATATTAGATAAGATAATTTATAAGCGAATCGTCTCATAAGTTTTCGTATTAATAATCGCTAAAGAATTCTTAATTATTTAGAGCTTATAGCTACTAATATTCTATTAAAGATTAAATTTTAGCCGTATTTTCCGAGGTAAAATACTAAAAACGCTATTTCTTAATTATCGAACGAAGAAATTAAGTACTATCTTAGTCGTATTTAATCTATCTTATATAGAATTAATAACTAAGTATAACTATATTATTTCATCGGCTATAAAGATTAGTTAATAATACTCTTTATCTATTAAGTTATCGTTAAAGATAATAAGTCGTCTTATATTATCGTGTTAAGGTTCCTACTGGGGCCTAACTAGGTTAGGGTTCCTAGTAACAATCCTAATAGTATGAACTGGTTAGAGAGAACACAAGGTATGAGGAGTTACCTATCACTAAGAACTATAAGTTCAATAGTTAATATGAGTTAGCTACGAAGAGAGTGTAACTATCCCGGGGGAGGGCGTTACTGTATACTTATATGGGCCTTCCGAATGAGGCAATGTAGAATGGTATGTTAGTATATTAGTATGCTCTAGTCCAACATATCAATAGACCAGCTCTTTCCTATTCTAGACGTCACGTAATCCCTTTCAGCCTTGCTCCTTAAGGCTGCCTTATTCGGTTGAGCTTCCTTCCTTATTCATTCCACGTTCTGTCCGCGGGCCTTTAAGGCTGTGTCTAATATATCGTTAATATTTCTTTAGGCTTTAAATTTCACCGGTTCGTTTACGTTCCTACATTAATTAATCTAGAAAAGAAATACGACGTCTAAGATAACGGTATATCTTATATATAATTCTTTCCGACTTACTATAATTTCCGTATTAATGAAAGACTCACTAACTTATTCGTTATATCTAAAGCTTAGTAAAGCGCTCCGAAGAGTACTACTTAAGACATCGATAGCTCTATAGTCGAAATAGCTAAATAAAACTTAGTAATTTATAGTTCTAAACTTTTCTTCTTATTACTTTATTAATTATTCGAGATTCTTCATAAAATCTTTATAAGGCGCGGCGATTCTTTCTAATTCTTCCAAATATAAGGCGATCTCTTTCTTAGCTATATATAGATAGACGAATATATATCGTCTAAATATATATTTAATAAGTAAGCTTAATACGTTAATTATTTTTTTAGCTTCGAATTCATAATATTATTATATATCTTTATGACTAACTAAGAGTAAATTCTTTTCGTAATTCATTTATCTTATATACTTTTAAATTATTAACTACGCGAATACGATAAAGCTTCTAGAATTCGAAATTAAATTTAATAAGTTATCGAACGTATCTCTTCCGAGAGAGTATAGTGATAGAACGACTTCGAAAGAGCTAATAATACGTATTTCTTAGTTTATAAGTTACTACTTAATCTCGATTTCGTAAAAAAGCTTAGAAATTCTCGACTTCTTTACACTTAGATTATAACTAAGACTTAGAGCTACGAAGTTTAAACTAAGAATTACTATTTATAGTCTTAATCTCTTTATAACGTCTAAGATATTAATTAAATTATTTCTTATTTAATTTATTTATTCTTAACTTCTAAGAATAGAGCGTTCTTCTTTTAGTTTCGTAAACTATATTAAACTTCTTCGTTTTATATTCGCTAAACTAAACCGTGTCGAAAGAATACTTTACTATAGTCGTATAGAGATTAAAGTAATAAGAGTAAACGTAGTAAAGGTCGCCGAAGTAGAAGTTTAGTCGTCTTAAATAGTTCGCGTATTTAAATATCTTACGAAAGTATTAAAAGAATCGATAAGATTAACGAAATTCGTAGCTCGAAATATAGAGAGATTACCAATATTAGAATAAGTAATGAGTTAATGAACTACTAAGTCTAAATTATTCTTAGTAATTAAACTTTACGTAGTAAATAATATCATTAGCTTAAATCTTTCTTCGAATATAATTAGATTATTATAGTTTATAAAAAGAGCGCTTATCTAGTATAGTCTAGTCGCTTCTATAAATTCGTACCGACTAAGTATATTTAATTACTCGAAACGATTATACTTAGCGATTTACTTATTATCGTTAGATATTTTATCGTCGAGAACGATCTAAACGTTCCTCGTAACTAAATATAACGAGATATTATAGTGTCGATTCTATTAAATTCGAATAAGATGAGCTATTATTTTATATAAGACGACTTATAGTAGCCGAAGAGATATTACGTTATATTAAAGTAGATATTTCCGAGCGAATTAATACTAATTTAAGAGTATAATTATATCTTCTTCGTATAAAATAATTAATTCGTTAAAGAATTCTATTAACGTTTAAATAAAAAGCTTTACGAATTCTTCGCGCGAAATAAGAACGTCTCTCTCTCTATATTTATAATTAAAGAGACTTATATTATTTATTCGGCCGTATTTAGAAAGTAACTTATTACGTATCTCTACGCGATAATTTCGTCTATTATTAAACTCTTTCTTTCTAACGTATAGACCAAAGTATTTTTAATACTCTATACGAATATTTAGAAGATCTTTAGTAAGATCGTAGACTTATTAAACTATAAAGTCGCGAATTTCTTCTATTTATCGATATTTTAATTTAAGAGAGCTATAGAAGTCTTTAACTTAATTCGTATTATTCTAGTTTATAGTAACTATAGCTTCTTTAAGTATAACTTCTCTAATATAATCTAGATATTTAATAGTAAGAATAGATTAGTTTTCGACGATTTTAATATTAAATACTTAATATTTAATATTTTTATTAATAGCGACTATAGAAGTAAAATTTAAATAAATTATTAAAGATCTTAATAAAAGTAATCTAAAATTTCTAAATATCTTAATAACGTAGTAAATTTTTAAGATAAGAAATTAAGAGAAAGAAAAGAAAAGAAAAAAATAATTCGGTTCGAACTATAGTTATCGAAATACTAAACTTAATTATTAGATACAGCCTTAGAAGGGACCGATCGTAAGCTGCATAAGAGCGGCTCACTACGTTCATTAGCTACATAGAAGGGTCCGCGAGAGAGCAAGGCTAAGTTACGTAACATACTCTACTAGCTTTATTAGCCCTATAGGCTCTACTAATAGAGCGTACAGAGCGTATAGAGCGCACAGAGTATAGGTATTATATATACACCCTTATTATCTCTAGATAGCTTATATTCTCTTCGTAGCTAACTTATATTATCTATTGAACTATATAGTTCTTAGTAATAAGTGACTATTTATACTTTATATTCTTTCTAATTAGTTTATACTATTTAAATTATTACTAGTGTAATAGAGCACTTTAAGATTTGGCGTGCACGTGTAACAACGCATAGAGGCCTATCCAGTAGATCGGGAATCGAGAACGCGTTTCTAGTTAATACCGATAAGACAACACCACCAACACCACCCAGAGGGGCAGCGGCTAGGGCTATAAATATCTAGTATAGCGGGAGCATCGACGGATAGAACAGAACTAATAAAAAACACTTAGGAATTAGATAGACGGCGCTAAAAACTATGGAATTCATAATACTCTACTCAATCTATAATAAATGATATACTACTAGCACTATAAACTATTCTATATTCCCCTCTCTACCAGCCTATTTAAATTTAATATATAACTAGATAACTTTTTCACTCTATCACCGCTCTATTAGCCCAGCACAGCCTATTATAGCATAGTTACCTCGCCTTATTATATTTCTCTCTCTTTTATTTATAGAACGACCTCGTCCGATAGTATATAGTATACTTAAGAATTATTTAACTCTATTATTATTTAGAGAGGAGGTTCGTAGTACTATAAGAAGAAGCTCGCAACGGAAGTAGATTCTTCTCTCTTATTAGATTTAGAATACGAACTAAAATATTATTAATAGGTATAATAGATCTACTTAGTCTATATAAGAATATCGAAGTCGCTCTTAATATTCCGCTTTAATAATCACTCTATCTTAAGATCGAGTCTATTTTTATACTAATATTACTTAATGATTTTAAGATTCGCTCTTAGAATTCTTTCTTAACTAACTAAGTAACGTAAGAGAAGAGAGAATTTACTCTTCGCGTTAAGATTTTATTTTAAGGGTTATTACTATTATATTCTAAATCTATTCTCTTTTCGCTATATAAGTCGATATAAGTCTATAATATTTAGTTCGTATTCTCTTAGTTAATGAGATTAATAATACTTTCATCTAGAGTAGTTATTATAATAGACTTTAATAACTACTACTTACTAATTTCTACGCGAGACGACTATAATAATAGTATCTTTTTATTTTTAATAATAGCTTAATGAATATTTTAAATAAGTTAAACTTAATGAGAAGTATCGATTTTAACTTCTTTAATAGCTTTAATATCGTTTTCTATAAGAGCTCTAATCTAAAAGATAATAAATATTTCGTAATTATAGTTATTTAGTTATTTATTAATATTAACATTCTAAAATATAAACTATTTACCGTCTTCGAGCTTTACTCGAACTTAAGAGTTAAGATACTCTAAAATAATTAAAATCATTAAGTCTTTTATCGTACGTTTTCTAATCGAATTTATAGTATAAACGATTCGAGAATCGGGATCGACGTATATTAATTACTAATAATTAATCTCTTAATAGAGAATTAGCTTTTTCTATATAAATTTATCTTATCGCTACGATCGCGGCTAAATTATAAACGTAAATATCTCTTAAACGTTATATAAATAGATTATATTCTATTTATCTTCTACTTAGTGCTTTCGATAGGCCGCGATATCTTTAATAACGTAATCTATAGATAATTAATCGTTATAATCCGTACTAAATAAAAGATATTTTAATTCTTTCTTATCGATTATATATTCTCTCGAGTAGTAATTCTCGCCGTAAAGAGATTTCTTTACTTTACGACTATACTCTTTAAATTTCTTTAAAGCGTCTTAAATTCGCTAAATTTCTAACGTATCTTTTTTAGTTTTTACTCTTTCTATAATTCGAATTACTTTAAGAGTAACGTAATACTAAAGAGATTATCTTAAACTAATATTAGTCGGTAATACTTCGATTAATCTTTAGAATACTCGTATAATAGCTTTAAATCCGTACTAAACTATCTTATTCGCTTATCGTTTCGTTAAAGTATTTCTACCGATATTATATCTAACTCTCTTAGACTAGTCTATAATAATCTTCTATATTAGTCTTTTTATATTAAAAGAATTTCTTAATAAATTTTATTTATATAGTCTCGTATTAAAGAGCGAAAATAACTCTTAAAACTCTTTACGAAGATATTTACTATTGGAAATAGTTTCTTTAGCTTCTATAAACGCTTACTTAATGAATAAGAAGTATATTCGCTTAGAAGCTTTTATTTCTATCTCTAAAGATATTCTTAGAATTAACGGTATTAACCGCGGTTTCTTTTTAAGCTAAATTATTATTTTAATATATTTATTTCGAATTTCTAATTACTTTTTAGTCGCTTTCTTAATTACGACTTCTCTTTCTTTAATTTTAGTAAGCTTTTTTATTATAGACTTATTCTTAAAGTAATCTAAGATATTTCGCTTTTAATATCTCTATTCTTCTTTCGATTATCTCTT
This sequence comes from Cladophialophora psammophila CBS 110553, assembly GCF_000585535.1. Lineage (NCBI taxonomy): Eukaryota > Fungi > Ascomycota > Eurotiomycetes > Chaetothyriales > Herpotrichiellaceae > Cladophialophora > Cladophialophora psammophila. Next base: position 38,168 of record NW_006912972.1, read on the forward strand.
AGATACGGTCGATAAAGACGAAAATTTTATCGCTTATCTTTAGAAGTTCTTTAACTAATTTTCGATCTCGTCTTTTATTAGTATCTTACTAGATCTCTTCTCTATAAATTTCTTAATAAACGATTTTATAGTTAATTTCTTTTCTATAATAAAATTCTATTCGACTTAACTAATTTAGCTAATCGATATTTCTAGAAGACCCTTAATAAGAATTAAATTATATATATTTAGTGACTCTATACTATTTAGTTAGTGTAATCTATTCTTTAACTAAAGATAATATTTTAAACGCGTAGCTATAACTTATAAATATTCATAATTATTTATAGCGTTTCTAAAATCGTCTAGATTCGATTATATCGTAAAGATATTAATTCGTTACGGTGCTAGCTAAGAAAACTTTATACCCGTAAGACTAGCTAGCCGTTTCATCATTTAATAATTAATTCGACGTAATATATTTATAGATATCTCGTCCCGTAGCTTAGACGTCATTCTTATACACTAGAGCTTCTTTAGTGTATACGCTATATTACTTAGTTACTATATTATAATACCTTTCTAAAATTCTTCGATTATTTATTATCTAAACTTTCGACTAATCGTATCTCTACCGCTTATATTCTTTAGAAATAAAGCTATATTCTAGCTTCTAATATAATTAATATCTTTAATAAATCTTCTTTTAATTTCATTATACTTATTTTAGTTATTAATCGCTTCTTTAATTAATACTTAAAATCTTTTAATCTTCTTATTCTTAATTACTTCGTTTTTAAATATTATCTCTAATTCTAGATCGTCTTTAATATAATTAGCGATTTCTAATACGAACTTTTCACTTAACTATTATATTCTTTCGACTATTTAGATAGCTTATTTAACTTATTTAGTTACGTCGATTCCTTCTTTACGATATAATATTAATATTTTCTATAGTGATTTTTAAATTAAGAAATAACGAAGATATAATATCTAAATATTTAATACTATAGCCGTACTAAAAGTAATATCTCTAAAACTATAAATAAGTTACGTTCCGACTATTATATTAGATCTTTATAAGAAAGCTTAGATTATCTATAGACTAATATTAATAATATTTTATCTTCGAATCGTTACTTACTATTACTAATTTAAGAGCGTTAATATAAACGAATCTAGTAACGAAGTAATATACTAAAACGTTTACGAAACTTATTATTACGGTGTTATTAGTGTAAAATTAGACGTAAGTCCTTATACGCGACGAGATCTTCGCGGAGTATCTTAATTACTTATATTACTTAAAACTATTTATAAATAATTAAAGCTCGGTTTTCTTAATAAAAAATATATTAAATAAAGCTATAAAATAGTATAGCGTTATTTTTTAAGATTAATAAAGATATTCTTTAAATATTCGTTAGAAATAAAGAGAATTAAGTGATTACTTAATGAAATAAAGTAAAGACGAGAGAGAAGAGATAGTAGAAATAGTCGAGAGCTAACTTAGTCGTTTATTAATCTCATTACTTATTAGATGACGAACTTCGTTATATACTAACGTCACTATTATATATTTACGTCGATTTTAATTTCTTCTTATCTATTCTTTCACTTATAAAGTATTATCTACGAACTAAGTAAGAAATACTTTAGTAGTCGCGGTGACGACGTCTTAGTATTTATTCGCTTAACTTCTTACTTATCTTTAATATTATTTATAGTCTAAATAATATTTTCTTCTCTTTAATTAATTAATTAACTCGCTTATTAGTAGTTCCCGTAAATAAATTACTTTATATCGCTATCGTTACTATATTCTATTATCGTATTTATTTATACTATAAATCTTAATTTACGCGCCGTAATATCTATATTTCGTCGTAACGTACGAACCGTAAGATTATCACTAAGTATCTTTTTAAGTTTACATTAGTTTAGTAGTCTCTTAGCGAAATTATTTTTAGATTTAATATATAACTAAATAAACTAGTCTATACTAAAGACTATTAAAATACTATAAATTATTTTCTCTATAATTCTTATCTTTATTCTATTTATTATCTATATATCTTAAAAATTATTCTAAAAGTAAATAAACGAGCGCGGATAATTAATAATACTTATCTTATAGAAATTAAACTAAATAAATTAAAGTATAAGAGAAACTATAATAAAATTATCGATATTACTATATTATTCTCTTTATTATAGTAGTATTAACCGTAAATATTAAATCTACTCTAAATAATAACTTAATTAACTAAAACTTTAATAATAGACTTAATAAAAGGTAAGCGAACGTAAGAATAGTTATAAAGAACTTATCTCTCTTTCTATCTTATATAAGTAACGTCGTCTCTATTTACTTAGCGAATTCTTTTTAAATTATTCTCTTCGTCTATATCTTAGTCCGCGAAACCCTCGGAAATCTCTTTCTCTACTAATTCTTCTAGAAGAAAGAGAAAGCTCGATAATAAAGTTAGTTCGGAGCTATTCTTAATTACTCTCTTTATCTTCGCCTAATATCTAAACTAGCGAAATTATAAGAGTAATCGAAGTTCTTCGAGATAAGCGTTTAGCTCGAGTTTTAACGACTTTACTACTTAATTCCTCGAAACTATTTCGATTATCGATATCTTCACTTCGCTCTTCTTTAATCTAATTTATAGAATCGCTACTATTATTCTCTTCTATAATTATTACTCTTATTACCGCATTACTTAACTTTATTAACTCGAATCGATCCGGGTTACGCGAATAGAAACGCTTTAGCCGATTAATAGTAAAGGTTTTATAAAGCTTCGTACTATTTAATTTATATAGAATATAGTTATTATAAGTCGAATTTATCTATAAAACTTAATATAAGCTTATTCACCGGAAGAAGAGCTTCTTAGAGCTTAATATATTTATTAAATTAAATATATTATAAATTAGAACTAGTATTTCTTCTTTTAACTTCTCTATTTAGATTTAATAACGATTATCGAAATATTTCTTATCTCGCTTACGTTATCGTCTTAAACGTTCTCGCGCCTCTTTTAGATTCTCTTTACGTTTTTTAAGTGCGTGCGCTCGTATTCTCATAAGTTCTTTAGTGATATAAATCTCTTTCTATAGTATTAGTCTCTAAGTAATAATATTTAGTTTAATAAGTAGTTTCGGCCGATCGAGATATTTTAATTCGTATAGAGTAAAGTCTATATTAGTTTTAATAATTATTTAATCCGTCTATAATATAGTATATAAATAGTTTATTTAATCTTTATAATCTAGCCTCTTATACGTCTTCGTAAGAGCTTCCGCGATAGCTCGATAACTTACTTCTACTTAGCTATTTATCTAAGAATAATACGTAGAAGTAATTACTCTTTTAATATTATATTTATTTATTAAAATAATTATTAAATTCTTATTTTTAGACTCTTTATTAACGATTAGCTTTCTAAATATTCTATAACGATAGATTAAATCTTTTTAAAGAAATTTTACTACTAATATACTATTATTCTTAGTTAGCTTACGCGCTTCTACTTATTCGGAGAAGATACTTCTTATCTTTACTAAATAAGCTTTTCTTCGTAATTTTAGTATCGACGTTATATCTATATAAATAATCTTCTATCTTTTATTAACGTAAGTAAGCTTTATCTTCTCTTTAATTCTTCGCGAGTCTCGAAACTAATATTCTATATACGTCTTTTTATATTCTTTTACTATCGTATATATATTATTTTAATAGTATCGATTTATAATATGTTAATAAGTAATCTTAACTTCTTTATATTTACTTTTATTATATAGTTCTTTTAAGATTCGTTACTTTATTTCTTTCTTATTTACTACTTACCGCGTAAATCTTATAGTATTAGATCTTCGGAATAAATAATCGTTTTATATAAAGTATTTTAATACTTCTCGCTTTATTCTTTTAAAGTTATCGTTATTTATCTCAGTGAGTCGTCGAAAGATTTAAAGATAATACGTAATTTACTATAATTTCTTAGAATATTCTTTCTTTTATAACGATATCTACTATTTCTTCTCTTCGATAGTACTTTACTAAGATATTTTAGATTTTAATCGAATAGAATAAATTTATACGTATTATATCTTAATAATAGAGTCTATTATTAATTTTAAAACTTAGTGTTTTCCGTATAGAAGTAAGTCTTAGATTTTATTTAAAATTATTAAGCTAACTCGTATCGTAAAGAGTTACGCGGTTATCTATTTATCGATATCTTCTTCTCTTTTTACTTTAGTAGTCTCTTTTATAGTTTCCGGCCGTCTAAATAGAGCGTTTACTACTATATTCTTAATTCTAGAAACGTATTTTACTTCGAAATTAAATAATCGAATCTAAGTAAGTTATTATATTACTAAGATACTAGATAAATCGATTACCGAGCGATTTAATTAAGTAGCGAGAGTTACTATATTAGTTTTAACTAAAAAGATTACACCGTATAGCTAGAACTTAAACTTCTTTAATATCTTTAATAAAGTACGGTATTCTCTTTTTCTCGCGTTATATTTAGTCTTTACTTTTATTTATAGATTACTTTTATAACGTATAGAATATCTACGTTTTTGAGAATTATATTTATACTATATTAGTACTACTTCTTAATTTAGTAAACTAATATCGAAAGTAAGAATAATTAATTCTACGTTATTCTTATAATTAATACTTATTAGTATAGACGCGATAGTTAGTATAATCTTTAATACGTTTATAATATTATCTTCTACTTATATTTATTATTATTTAGTATCTTTCTTTAATAATCGATAAAAAATAGTAATCTTATATATAAAATCTTTAATCTAGATTCGATAATAAATATAAATATTTAAAAATCTCTTTAACTTCGTAATATTCCGTAATATTAGCTATTTTATAATCTTTTTAATCTTCGTAGTATTAGAATATCTTTCTTCGCGATCGTAGATATATTTAATTACTTTAATACTTACTATATAGAATTATAACTTCTCTTTTAAAACCGTTACTTCTACTCTCTTAACGTCGTATAAAACTTAATTAAGATTCTAGATATATTTTAAAATAAACTTTCTTAATTTAGATATTACTTATTTAACTCTATAGTTCGTCTTTAGTTCTTTTATCGCGATATCGTTAATAAAAGATCTCGCTATCTTCGAGATTTACGCCGCTAAAATTTTATTCAATATTTTTATAAATTAAGTCATCGAATTCGTAGCTCTTTACGATAAGATAGTCTATCGTATTAACTCTAATAAAGTCTAAAAAGTAGTTATATCTCTATATTCGATAGTTAATTCTACTTAATTATAACTAAAGAACTAATCTATTAGTGATAGAATATATATTTTAGTAAATTCTTTAAAGAAATCGTTCGACGAAGATAGTAAATTCGTATCTTAAATAATTACTTTATTAATATTTATAGTAATATTTATAATTCTATACTTCTTAGTCTTTTTCTTAGCTACGAGAAAGAAAGAATTTTAATAAAAGCTATAATATAGCTTAAAGATTCTCTTTTAAATTTAATCTTTTATTAACGTAATTATCTTCTTCTCTAGAGTCTTAGAAATATAAAAACTCTTAGCTTACTATACTTTATATAAAATAATTTAAATAATCTAAGATAATATTATTTTCTAAATAATTTTTCTAATCTCTAAGAACTTTTAAAAAAGTATTTCTTCTTTATTAAATAATACTTCTACTAATATATTCTTTTTTAATCTTTAAAAAATATCTTCGATTAAAAGCTACTTTAGTCGCGCTAACGTTAAGCGTAATTCTCTTTAAAAGATTATAAATCGCGGTATAATTTACTAACTATAGCGATACGATATCGAATAGAGCTCTATTATAATAAGGTAAGGTGGCTATGCTGTGATGGGCTATACTGGGCTAGTAGAGCGGTGGTAAGGTGAAAAAGTTATTTAGTTATATGTTAAATCTAAATGGGCTAGTAGAGAGAAGATACGGAATAGTTTACAGTGCTGGCAGTGTACTATTCATTTTTTATAGATTGAGTAGAGTATTATGAATTCCATGGCTTTTGGTGCCGTCTATCTAAATCCTAAGAGTGTTTTATTAGTTCTGTTCTGTTTCTCGATGCTACCGCTGTACTAGATGTTCGTAGCCCTAGCCGCTACCTCTCTAAGTAGTGTTAGTAGTGTTGTTGTTAGTATTAACTAGAAACGCGTTCTCGATTCCCGATCTACTGGATAGGCCTCTATGCGTTGTTGTACGTATACGCTAAACCCTAAAATACTCTATTATAGTTGGCGACCGCGGGAAGATGATTTATTCATCGAAGATTTAAGCTCTTTACGATAATATCTTAATAAGATACTACATTAAGAATTACTAGAGTTAATACTAAAGAGTAAAGAACACGACTAAATAAAAGTTCGAGATTAACGACTAAAATTTACGTAGGCATCGGTTTAACTCTAAAAGACGGTAAGGCTACTCATAAGGATAGAGTTCGCTAATTATTTAGGAAATCTTTTCTACGAAAGAGTTTAGAACCGAAATATTAAGGAGAATTTAAGATAAATAGCTCTTTTAAGAAGTAGATTAATTAGTCGCGGATAGAATACTATAGTGAAGATATTTTCGAAGGAAAGATACTCGATTAGTAGAACGAGACGTTATAATATTATAGCGTATAAAGTCTAACGCGAAACTCGAAGAGAAAGAAGACTATCTCTCTAAGATCTAAGAGTTCTTTTAGGCGAGCCGTCGAAAAAGTATATTCACCGAAGAACTAAGATATAAGAAGTAAGAAAATAGATACGCGGAATAACGAAGAAAAGAAGTAGAGAGATACGGAATACGAATAAGTTTTAAGATAGAGGAATATTTTAATAGAGAATTCGGTATAGAGCTATAATAGTAATTCTAGACTATTACGGTTAAATAGGTAAAGAAGATATTATCGACGGCTAGCTATTATTACGTCGAATATAGTTTTTCTAGCTAATTAATATTCGAGGTGCGAATTTAGTCGGCGCTATAGAGGTTACTCGCGTAATATTAGAGCTAATTAAAAAGGTCGGTCCTCTCGTATACGAAGATCACTTATAGATCGGAAAGATTACGAACTAAGCATTAAAGGGCGAGATCTATCCGATTATTAGATTAAGTTCCGAGAAGAAGGCGCCTTGCTAGGAGCGTAGCTAGTTTACTTATTAATTTAGCTACTACTTAAAGGAATCGGGAGTGTACGCGAGCTTCTAGACTAGTTCTTTCGAAGTATAGAAGCGATGGTATCGGAGTAATCTAGAATATCGAGGTTTCGGGGACTAGCTATAAGCACTTCTTTAGCGTCTTTCGCTATATTCTTATCTTTTTCTAGAGATTCTTTATAGTCGTCTTCGTTGAAACTAATATAGATAATAACGACACCGGATTCGACGATAATAGCGTAGAATAGAAATGAGCTAATTATATTAAAGATACCGTAGAGAAGTAAGAAGAATTTCGAATATTTATTCTTTAAAGGCGTAAATACTACGGTATTCTTAGAGAATTTCGAGTATTTATTCTTATATAATCGATAGTTAGAAGAAGATCGTATTAAAGCGATTATTCGTTTTTATAATCGTTTCTATATAGTAATTATTCGTAATCTATCTAAATATAAACTACGAGATTAGAAAGATATTAAGCGGGAGATACTAAAGAAATGAGAGGACGAAGATAAAGATTAGCTAGTGTTAACTCTTTTCTATTTATAATCGCTTAAGAATAAAAAGCGAGAGAGTAAGAAAGATATATATATTTATCTACGCGAATTTAAAAGAACTAATGATACCTTACTTAAAGAAGAGAAAGTAATCTCTATTTAATTAGATAAATAATTATTAGAAGAGTTATCGAAGCGAGATCGTAATAAAATTATCTTAGATCTAGGTATCGATTATAAAGATACTAAAATAATTAAGTACGATAAGATTTATAAAAAGACTATAGATCGCTCGTAAGCTCACTATAATACTAATCGTTTTATAGACTCTTTAGAAGATTAGACTTTAAATAATCTAATGAAAGAACGTAAAGAAAAGTTCTCGATATTAAGATAGAAAAAGAGAAGTATAAAAGATAAGAAAAAGAATAAGAAAACTAAGAAAACGACTAATGAAGTATCTTCTCGGACTTCTTAGGTTGAATAAGGAATAGTGTTTCTCTCTATTAAGCCATTATTAGCGGAATATATTAATGAACTATTTAATCGTTTTTAAAGTGCGATAGTACTAGAAATAAGAGGCTTAAAGAAATAAATATAAGTAGTGATAGAGGTAATTAGTATCTTAGTGAACGTAACGATAGTGAATTTAGATTTATCTAGTTATATATTAAATTTAAATCTAGAGCTAAGATCGAGGATATTCGCGATCGGAAGACCTAGCTATAGGGAAGATTAACGTAATATAGTTTATTACTTTTATAGCGAGGTTAGATATATATAGTCTCGCTATTCGTATCTAAAGAAATATCTATGAGCTAGATAGATTTATTTTAACTTAAGAAATTATATTATAATGAGGCCTAAAGTACCGGGAAAAGATATTAAAGAAATTCGTTTTCTATAATTAAAGACTAAATTAAATTATCTTAGAGATATCTTTTATAATCTAAAAGAGCTAATAAAGAGTCTACGTGTCTCTTATCTTAGAGTAGATCTATATAGAGACTTAACCGTAATTAATAATTCTTCGGAAGAGAAAATTAGAGAGACTATAATTACGGCTACTCGAACGTTTAATAAGAGTAAAGCGCGAGAGTCTAAAGCTAAATATAGTATAGTAGATTATAAGACTATTTTAAAACGATTAGAGAAAGAAAAGAACTATCCGATTACGAAGTAAGCTCGATTAGAATAATATATAGAAGAGATTCTTAAAGCTACTAATTAAGTTACGGAATAACCGAGGAAAAATTCGATAAGACGGATATATTTTATAGAATTAGAAATTATCTATAATAACGTTATCTAAGAAGTTTCGAAAAGTTAAGATACGATAATAAGAGATACGGAATTAAGTTCGGTTATATAACGTTAGAAAAGAAGGACGTATATATAGAAATAAGAGTAGCTCGTATCTCGTAAAAAGCTTTAGAAGACACTTAGACGAATATTTACGGAAGAAACGATAAGCTTAGTTAATAAGATTTTAAAATAGAAAATAGTCGAAACTATTATTTAGAATATATTAGCTAGGTCGAAAGAAGTACGATAGAAGCTATTCTTAAGAAAAATCTAGAAGTATAACGAAGATCGTTAGAAGCTTTTATATCGTAAGGCGCGGATCTCTAAGATACGGCTAAATAATAAGAGTAGTTATTCTTAGATCACTAAGTTAGCTTTTACTAAATGTTCGTTTCTAAATGTTAAGCTTCGCTATAAATATAAACGAGTATTGATTAATAGCGGAGCGAAGGTAAATTTAATCTCGAAGAATCTTATAATGGAAATCGAAATGGAAAATACGATTCGATCTACTTAAAGCGTTATTGATCTTATTAGCTACGATGGGAGACGTAGATAGCGGTTCATTAGATTAATTAATTCGTTAACGTTAACTATTGTCGATATAAATATTAAGACTTCTATTTATATTGTACGGGTTATGAATTCTAGTTATCGATTAATATTAGAGACCTTATTCTAGATTACAGCGCGAATATAGATAATACGAGATAACGATGAGAATTACGTGATTATTCTCCGTTTATAGACGAATAGAGATATCGTTTAGATTAAGGTAAGAGAAGAGAAAGTCGATGAGAATAAGAAAACCGCGGGAATAGTGAAATTATTATATAGCGGATTAAACTAGTTGGCGAATAGAAATATAAAAGGCCTTTATTCGTCTCCTTAAAAGGCTTAACCTCTATAACGATAAGGAAAAGAGAGCTCTACTAAGAGGACGAAGACGAAGACTAGAAGAACGAAGGCGAAGACTAAGAGAATGAAGACGAAGACTAGGAGAACGAAGGCGAAGATAAAAGTTCGATATTAGTAGAAAGAGATATAATGAGTAGAGATCTATTAGATTATATATTAAATCTAATTTATTAATACGACGAAGAGGGTCTAGTAGACGAGACTACGACTAGAGTTCGTCGGGTTATTATCTCGTCGAAACTTCGAGATAAGGAGAATAGTCGATAGTTAATTAGGCTCTTAAGGCGAAGAGATTTTATTAGCTTAATTAATAATATAAGAAATAAGATAAGATATAGAAAAATTAAAGTAGTCTAAGGCTTAAGAGCTTACGTAAATACGCTCTATAAGCGTAAGGCTAATAAGATTCTTTCGGTGAATATATTTTAAACGGACGGAAGTACGCTAGATGAGTTAATCAACTAAAGAAAGAGAGTAATAGCTAGGGAAAGAGCTATAGAGCTCTATTCGATGCCGTACCGCTATAGTTAGTGAATTATACCGCGGTTTATAACCTTTTAAAGAGAATTACGCTTAACGCTAACGCGACTAAAGTAGCTTTTAATCGGAGACATTCTTTAGAAATTAGAAAAGAATATATTAATGAAAGTATTATTTAATAGAGAAGAAGTACTTTTCTAGAAGTTCTTAGAGATTAGAAAAATTATTTAGAAAGTAATATTATCTTAGATTATTCGAACTATTTTATATAAAGTATAATAAACTAAGAGTTTTTATATTTCTAAGGCCCTAAAGAAAAAGATAATTATATTAGTAAAAGATTAAATTTAAAAAGGAATCTTTAAGCCGTATCATAGTCTCTATCGAAATTCTTTTTTTCTCATAACTAAAAAAAAGACTAGAGAGTATAGAATTATAAATATAGCTATAAATATTAATAAGATAACTATTTAAGATACGAATCTACCGTCTTCGTCGAACGATTTCTTTAAAGAATTTACTAAAATATATATTTTATCACTAATAGATTAGTTCTCTAGTTATAATTAAGTAGAATTAGCTATCGAATATAGAGATATAACTACTTTTTAGACTTTATTAGAGTTAATACGATAGACTATCTTACCGTAAGGAGCTACGAATTCGATGATCTAGTTTATAAGAATATCGAATAAGGTTTTGGCGGCGTAAATCTCGGAGACGACGAGATCTTTTATTAATGACATCGCGGTGAAAGAACTAAAGACGAACTATAGAGCTAAATAAGTAGTATCTAGATTAAGAAAGTTTATATTAGAATATATCTAGAACCTTAATTAAGTTTTATGCGACGTTAAGAGAGTAGAAGTAACGGTTTTAGAAGAAAAGTTATAATTCTATATAGTAAGTATTAAAGTAGTTAAATATATCTACGATCGCGAAGAAAGATATTCTAATACTGCGAAGATTAAAAAGATTATAAAATAGTTAGTACCACGGAATACTACGAAGTTAAAGAGATTTTTAGGTATTTATATCTACTATCGAATCTAGATTAAAGGTTTTATATATAAGGTTACTATTTTTTATCGTTTATTAAAGAAAGATACTAAATGATAATGAATATAAGTAGAAGATAATATTATGAATGTATTAAAGATTACGCTAACTACCGCGCCTATACTAGTAAGTATTAACTATAAGGATAACGTAGAATTAATTATTCTTACTTTCGATGCTAATTTACTAGGTTAGAGAGTAGTGCTAATATAGTGTAAACGTAGTTCTCGAAAACGTAGATATTCTATACGTTATAAGAGTAATTTATAAATAAAAGTAGAGACTAGATATAACGCGGAAAAAAGAGAATACCGTGCTTTACTAAAGATATTAAAGAAGTTTAAGTTCTAGCTATACGATGTGATCTTTTTAATTAAAACTAATATAGTAACTCTCGCTACTTAATTAAATCGCTCGGTAACCGATCTATCTAGTATCTTAGTAACGTAGTGACTTACTTAGATTTAGCTATTTAATTTCGAAGTTAAATATATCTCTAGAATTAAGAATGTAGTAATAGACGCTCTATTTAAACGGCCGGAAACTATAAATGAGACTACTAAAGTAGAAAGAGAAGAAGATATCGATAAATAGGTAACCGCGTAACTCTTTACGGTATAAGTTAGCCCGATAGTTCTAAATAAAATCTAAGGCTTACTTCTATACGGAAAACACTAGATTTTAGAACTAATAATAGACTCTATTATTAAGATATAATATATATAGATCTACTCTATTCGGTTAGAACTCGGAATATTTTAGTAAAATACTACTAAAGAGAAGAAATAGTAAATATTATTACGAAAGAAAGAATATTCTAAGAAATTATAGTAAATTACGCACTATCTTTAAATCTTTCGACGACTTACCGAGATAAATAACGATAACTTTAAAAGAATGAAGCGAGAAGTATTGAAATACTTTATACGAAACGATTACTTATTCCGAAAATCTAACACTATAAGATCTACGCGGCGAATAATGAATAAAGAAGAAATAAAGTAATAGATTTTAAAAGAACTATATAATAGAAGTGAGTATAAAGAAGTTAAGGCTACTTATCGACGTATTACGGATCGATATTATTAAGATAGTATATATACGATGGTAAAAGAATATAAAAAGACGTATATAAAATATTAGTTCCGAGACTCGCGAAGAATTAAAGAGGAGATAAAGCTTACTTACGTTAATAAAAGATGAGAGACTATTTATATAAATATAACGCCGATATTAAAATCATAGAGAAAAGCTTATCTAGTGAAGACTAGAAGTGTCTTCTTCGAATGAGTGAAAGCGCGCGGACTAACTAAGAATAATAGTATATTAGTAGTAAAATTCCTCTAAGAAGATCTAATTTATCGCTATAGAATATTTAGAAAGCTAGTCGTTAATAAAGAGCCTAAAAATAAGAACTTAATAATTATTTTAATAAATAAATATAATATTAAAAGAGTAGTTACTTCTACGTATTATTCTTAGATAAATAACTAAGTGAAAGTAAGTCATTAAGCTACTACGAACGCTCTTACGAAGACGTATAAGAGGCCGGACCGTAAAGACTAAATAGACTATTTATATACTATATTATAAGCGGATCGAATAATTATTAAAGCTAATACGAACTTTACTCTATACGAATTAAAGTATCTCGATCGGTCGAAACTACTTATTAAACTAAATGTTACTACTTAGAGACTAATACTATAAGAAGAGACCTATACCATTAAAGAACTTATAGAAATACGAGTGCGCGCACTTAAGAGACGTAAAGAGAATTTAGAAGAGACGCGAGAACGTTTAAGGCGGTAACGTAAGCGAGATAAGAAATATTTCGATAAACGTTATTAAATTTGAATAGAGAAGTTAAAAGAAGAAATACTAGTTCTAATTTATAATACGTTTAATTTAATGAATATATTAAGCTCTAAGAAGCTCTCCTTCCGGTAAATAAGCTTATATTGAGTTTTATAGATAAATCCGATCTATAATAATTATATCTTATATAAATTAGATAATGCGAAGCTTTATGAAATATTTATTACTAATCGGCTAAAGCGTTTCTATTCGCGTGACCCGGATCGATTTAAGTTAGTAAAGTTAAGTAATACGGTGATAAGAGTAGTAATCATCGAAGAGAATAATAGTAGCGATTCTATAAACGAGATTAAAGAAGAGCGAAGTGAATATATCGATAATCGAAATAGTTCCGAGAAATTAAGTAGTAAAGTCGTTAAAACTCGGGCTAAGCGCCTACCTCGAAGGACTCCGACTACTTATATAACTTCGCTAGTCTAGGTATTAAACGAAGCTAAAGAGAATAATTAAGGACGGCTCTAGACTAACTTTATTATCGAGCTTTCTCTTTCTTCTAAAAGAATTAATAGAGAAAGAGATTTTCGAGGGTCTCGCGGACTAGGACGTAAACGAAGAGAATAATTTAAAAAGGACTCGCTAAGTAAATAGAGGCGACTTTACTTATATAAGATGAAAAGAAAGGCGAGCTCTCTATAGCTATTCTTATATTCGCTTATCTTTTATTAAGTCTATTACTAAAGTTTTAGTTAATTAAATTATTATTTAAAATAGATTTAATATTTACGGTTAGTACTACTATAATAGAGAGAACGGTATAGTAACACCGGTAACTCTATTATAGTTTCTCTTATATTTTAATTTATTTAGTTTAATTTCTATAGAGTGAGTATTATTAACTATCTACGCTTACTTATTTACTTTTAGAATAACTCTTAAGATATATAGATAGATAGTGAATAGAATAAAGATAAGAATTATAGAGAGAATAGCTTATAATATTTTAATAGTCTTTAGTATAGATTAGTTTATTTAGTTATATATTAAATTTAAAAATAGTTTCGCTAAGAGACTAATAGACTAGTGTAAACTTAAAAAGATACTTAGTGATAGTCTTACGGTCCGTACGTTACGGCGAAGTATAGATATTACGGCGCGTAAATTAAGATTTATAGTATAAATAAATACGATAATAGAATATAGTAATAATAACGATATAGAGTGATTTATTTACGGGAACTACGAATAAGCGAGCTAATTAATTAATTAAAGAGAAGAAAGTACCATCTAAACTATAAATAATACTAAAGGCGAGTAAGGAGTCGAGTAAATGAATACTAAGACACCGCCACCGCGATCATCGAAGTATTTCTTACTTAGTTCGTAGATAGTACTTTATAAGTGAAAGAATAGATAAGAAGAAACTAAAACCGACGTAAATATATAGTAGTAACGTTAGTATATAACGAAGTTCGTTATCTAACGAGTAATGAAGTTAATAGACGGCTAAGTTAGCTCTCGACTATTTCTACTATCTCTTTTCTCTCGTCTTTACTCTATTTCGTTAAGTAATTATTTAATTCTCTTCGTTTTTAACGAATATTTAAAGAATATCTTTATTAACCTCGAAAAATAACGCTATACTATTTTTATAGCTTTATTTAGTATATTTTTCATTAAGAAAACCGAGCTTTAATTATTTATAAATAGTTTTAAGTAATATAAGTAATTAAGACACTCCGCGAAGATCTCGTTACGTGTAAGAGCTTACGCCTAATTCTATACTAATAATATCGCAATAGTAAGTTCCGTAAACGCCTTAATATATTACTTCGTTACTAGATTCGTTTATATTAACGCCCTTAAATTAGTAATAGTAAGTGGTGATTCGGAGATAAGATATTATTAATATTAGCCCGTAAGTAATCTAAGCTCCCTTATAAAGATCTAATATAATAGTCGGAACGTAACTTATTTATGGTTTTAGAGATATTGCTCTTAGTACGGCTATAGTATTAAATATTTAGATATCGTATTCTCGTTATTTCTCGATTTAAAAATTATTACGGAAAATATTAATATTATATCGTAAAGAAGAAATCGACGTAACCGAATAAATTAGATAAGCTATCTAAATAGTCGAAAGAATATAATAGTTAAGTGAAAAGTTCGTACTAAAAATCGCTAATTATATTAAAGGCGATTTAGAATTAAAGATAGTATTTAAAAATAAAGTGGTTAAGAATAAGAAGATTAAAAGATTTTAAGTATTAATTAAAGAAGCGATTAATAATCGAAATAAGTATAACGAAATTAAGAGAAGATTCATTAAAGATGTTAATTATACTAGAAGTTAGAATATAATTTTATTTTTAAAGAATACGAGCGATAAAGATACGATTAATCGGAAGTTTAGATAATGAATAATCGAAGAATTTTAGAAAAGTATCGTAATATAGTGGTTAGATAATATAGCGTATACACTAAAGGAGCTCTAGTATATAAGAATAGCGCCTAAGCTACGGGACGAGATATCTATAAATGTGTTACGTCGAATTAATTATTAAATAATGAAATAACTAGCCGGTTTCACGGGTGTAAAGTTTTCTTAGCTAGTATCGTAACGAATTAATATCTTTACGATATAGTCGAATCTAGACGATTTTAGAAACGCTATGAATAATTATAGGTATCTATAAGTTATAGCTACGCGTTTAGAATATTATCTTCAGTTAAAGAATAAATTATACTAACTAAATAGTGTAGAGCCACTAAATGTATATAATTTAATTTTCACCGAGGGTCTCTTAAGGATACCGATTAACTAAATTAATTAGATCGAATAGAATCTTATTATGGGAAAGAAACTAACTATAAAATCATCTACTAAGAAATTTATAGAGAAGAGATTTAATAAAATACTAGCGAAAGACGAGACCGAAAATTAGTTAAAGAATTTCTAAGAATAAGCGATAAAATCTTCGTCTTTATCGACCGTACTTAAGAAATGGCCGGAAGAAAAGTAAAGATATTAAAAGCGAAATATTCTAGATTGCTTTAAGAATAAGTCTATAATGGAAAAACTTACTAAAATTAAAGAAAGAGAAGTCGTAATTAAGGAAGCGGCTAAAAAGTAATTAGAAATTCGAAACGAATATATTAAAATAGTAATTTAGTTTAGAAAGAGACCGCGGTTAATACCGTTAGTTCTAAGAATATCTTTAAAGATAGAAGTGAGAGCTTCTAAGCGAATATACTTCTCGTTTATCGAATAAGCGTTTACGGAAGCTAAAGAAACTATTACTAATAGTAAATATCTTCGTAAAGAGTTTTAAGAGTTATCTTCGTTCTTTAATACGAAACTATATAAATAAAACTTATTAAGAAATTCTTCTAATATAGAAAGACTAGTATAAGAGATTATTATGAACTAATCTAAGAGAGTTAGATATAATATCGGTAAAGATACTTTAACGAAACGGTAAGCGAATAAAGTAGTTTAGTACGGATTTAAAGCTATTATACGAGTATTCTAAAGATTAATCGAAGTATTACCGACTAATATTAATTCGAGATAATCTCTTTAGTGTTACGCTGCTCTCGAAGTAATTCGAATTATGAAAAGAGTGGAGACTAAAAAAGATACGTTAGAAATTTAGTAAATTCGAGACGCTTTAAAGAAATTTAAAGAGTATAGTCGCGGAGTAAAGAAATCTCTTCGCGGCGGGAATTACTACTCGGGAGAATGTATAATTAATAAGAAAGAATTGAAATATCTTTTACTTAGTACGGATTATAACGATTAGTTATTTATAAATTACGTTATTAGAGATATCGCGGTCTATCGAAAGCACTAAGTGAAAGACGGATAGAATATAATCTATCTATATAACGTTCGAGGAATATTTACGTTTATAATCTAGCCGCGATCGTAGCGATAAGATAAGTTTATATGGAAGAAGCTAATTCTCTATTAAGAGATTAATTATTAATGATTAATATACGTCGATTTCGATTCTCGAATCGTTTACGTTATAGATTCGATTAGGAAGCGCACGGTAAAAGACTTAATGATTTCGATTATTTTGAAGTATCTTAACTCTTAAGTTCGAGTAAAGCTCGAAGACGGTAGATAGTTTATATTTTAGAATATTAATGTTAATAAATAACTAAATAGCTATAATTACGGAATATTTATTATCTTTTAGACTAAAGCTCTTATGGAAAACGGTATTAAAGCTATTAAAGAAGTTAAAATCGATACTTCTCATCGAGTTCAACTTATTTAGAATATTTATTAAGCTATTATTAGGGATGAAAAGATACTATTATTATAGTCGTCTTACGTAGAAATTAGTGAGTAGTAGTTATTAAAGTCTATTATAATAGTTACTTTAGATAAAAGTGTTATTAATCTTATTAACTAAGAGAATACAAACTAAATATTATAGGCTTATATCGACTTATATAGCGAAGAGAGAATAGATTTAGAATATAATAGTAATAACTCTTAGAATAAAACCTTAACACTAAGAGTGAATTCTCTCTTCTTTCGCATTACTTAGTTAATTAAGAAAGAATTCTAAGAGCGAACCCTAGAGCCACTAAGTAATATTAGTATAGAAATAGACTCGACTCTAAGATAGAGTGATTATTAAAGCGGAATATTAAGAGCGTCTTCGGTATTCTTATATAGACTAAGTAGATTTATTATATCTACTAATAGTATTCTAGTTCGTATTCTAGATCTAATAAGAGAGAAGAATCTACTCTCGTTATAAGCTTCTTCTTATAGTGCTACGGACCTACTCTCTAGATAATAATAGAGTTAGATAATTCTTAAGTATACTATATGCTGTCGAACGAGGTCGTTCTATGAATAGGAGAGAGAGAGATATAATAAGATAAGGTAACTATACTATAATGGGCTATACTAGGCTAATAGAGCGGTAGTAAGGTGAAAAAGTTATTTAGTTATATATTAAATCTAAATGAGCTAGTAGAGAGAAGGTACGAAATAGTTTATAGTGCTAGTAGTGTACTATTTATTTTTTATAGATTGAGTAGAGTATTATGAATTTCATGGCTTTTAGTACCGTCTATCTAAATTCTAAGAGTGTTTTATTAGTTCTGTTCTGTTTCTCGATGCTGCCGCTGTGCTAGATGTTCGTAGCCCTAGCCGCTGCCTCTCTGGGTAGTGTTGGTGGTGTTGTTGTTAGTATTAACTAGAAACGCGTTCTCGATTCCCGATCTACTGGACAGGCCTCTGTGCGTTGTTGCACGTGCACGCTAAACCCTAAAGTGCTCTGTTACACTATAGCTCTTTCTCTAGTTATTATTCTCTTTCTTTAGTCGATTAACTTACCTAGTGTACTTCCGTCCGTTTAAGACGTATTCACCGAAAGAATCTTATTAGCCTTACGTTTATAGAGCGTATTTACGCGAGCTCTTAAGCCTTAGACTACTTTAATTTTTCTATATCTTATCTTATTTCTTATATTATTAATTAAGTTAATAAAATCTCTTCGCCTCGAGAGCTTAATTAGTTATCGACTATTCTTTTTATCTCGAAGTTTCGGCGAAAAAATAACTCGATGAACTCTAGTCGTAGTCTCGTCTACTAGATTCTCTTCATTATATTAATTAATTAGATTTAATATATAATTTAATAAATCTCTACTTATTATATATCTTTCTACTAACGCCGAACTCTTATCTTCGTCTTCGTTCTTTTAGTCTTCGTCTTCGTTCTTTTAGTCTTCGTCTTCGTTCTTTTAGTCTTCGTCTTCGTTCTTTTAGTCTTCGTCTTCGTTCTTCTAGTCTTCGTCTTCGTTCTTTTAGTAGAGCTCTCTTTTTCTTATAGTTATAGAGATTAAGCCTTTTAAGAAAGGGAATAGAGATCTCTTATCTTTCTATTCGTTAATTAATTTAATTCGTTATATAATAATTTCATTATTTTTACGGTTTTCTTATTCTTATCGACTTTCTCTTCTCTTATCTTAATCTAAACGATACTCTTATCCGTCTATAAACGGAGAGTAATTACGTAATTCCTATCGTTATCTCGTATTATCTATATTTACGCTATAATTTAGAATAAAGTTCTTAATATTAATCGATAACTAGAATTTATAACTCGTATAATATAAATAGAAGTCTTAATATTTATATTGATAATAGTTAACGTTAACGAATTAATTAATCTAATAAATCGCTATCTACGTCTTTCATCGTAACTAATAAAGTTAATAACGCTTTAAGTAAGTCGAATTATATTTTTTATTTCGATTTTCATTATAAAATCCTTCGAAATTAAATTTATCTTCGCTTCGCTATTAACTAATACTCGTTTATATTTATAGCGAAGCTTAATATCTAAAAATAAATATTTAGTAAGAGTTAACTTAGTGATTTAAGAATGACTACTCTCACTATTTAGTCGTATCTTAGAGATTCGCGCCTTACGATATAGAAGCTTCTAATAATCTTCGTTATACTTTTAGATTTTTCTTAAGAATAGCTTTTATTATACTTCTTTCGATCTAGCTAATATATTCTAAATAGTAGTTTCGATTATTTTTTATTTTAAAATCTTATTAACTAAGCTTATCGTTTCTTTCGTAAATATTTATCTAAGTATCTTCTAAAGCTTTTTATAAGGTACGAGCTACTCTTATTTCTATATATACGTTCTTCTTTTCTAATATTATATAATCGAACTTTATTTCGTATCTTTTATTATCGTATTTTAACTTTCTAAAACTTCTTAAATAATATCGTCGTAGATAATCTCTAGTTCTATAAAACGCGTCCGTCTTATCGGGTTTTTTCTCGATTATTCCGTAGCTTAATTAGTAGCTTTAAGAATCTCTTTTATATATTATTCTACTTAAGTTTATTTCGTAATCGAATAGTTCTTTTCTTTCTCTAATCGTTTTAAAATAATCTTATAGTCTATTATATTATATTTAGCTTTAGACTCTCGCGCTTTACTCTTATTAAACGTTCGAGTAGCCGTAATTATAGTCTCTCTAATTTTCTCTTCCGAAGAATTATTAATTACGGTTAAGTCTCTATATAGATCTATCCTTAGATAAGAAACGCGTAGATTCTTTACTAACTCTTCTAAATTATAAAAGATATCTCTAAGATAATTTAATTTAGTCTTTAATTATAGAAAACAAATTTCTTTAATATCTTTTCCCGGTACTTTAGGTCTTATTATAATATAATTTCTCGAGTTAAAATAAATTTATTTAGCTTATAGATATTCTTCTAAATACGAATAGCGAGGTTATACATATTTAACCTCGCTATAAAAGTAATAAATTACATTACGTCGATCTTCTCTATAGCTGAGTCTTTCGGTCGCGAATACTCTTAATCTTAGCTTTAGATTTAGATTTAATATATAATTAGATAAATCTAAATTTACTATCGTTACGTTTACTAAGATACTAATTATCTCTATTACTACTTATATTTATTTTTTTAAATCTCTTATTTCTAGTATTATTATACTTTAGAAATAATTAAATAGTTTATTAATATATTCCGCTAATAATGGCTTAGTAAAGAAAAGCACTATTCTTTATTCAATCTAAGAAGTCCGAGAAGACGCTTCATTAACCGTTTTCTTAGTTTTCTTATTCTTTTTCTTATCTTTTATACTTCTCTTTTTCTACTTTAATATTAAGAACTTTTCTTTACGTTCTTTCACTAAATTATTTAAAGTCTAATCTTCTAAAGAGTTAGTAAAACGATTAGTATTATAGTAAGCTTACGAGCGATTTATAGCCTTCTTATAGATCTTATCGTACTTAATTATTTTAATATCTCTATAATCGATATTTAGATCTAAGATAATTTTATTACGATCTCGCTTTAGTAACTCTTTTAGTAACTATTTATCTAATTAAATAGAGATTACTTTCTCTTCTTTAAGTAAAACATCGTTAGTTCTTTTAAATTCGCGTAAATAAATACGTATATTTTTCTTACTCTCTCGCTTTTTATTCTTAAGCGATTATAAATAAAAAAGAGTTAATATTAACTAATCTTTATCTTCGTTCTCTTACTTCTTTAGTATCTTTCGCTTAATATCTTTTTAATCTCGTAGTTTATATTTAGATAAATTACGAATAATTACTATATAGGAACGGTTATAAAAACGAATAATCGCTTTAATACGATCTTCTTTTAACTATCGATTATATAGAGATAAATACTCGAAATTCTTTAAGAATACCGTAGTATTTACGCCTTTAAAGAATAAATATTCGAAATTCTTCTTACTTCCCTACGGTATCTTTAATGTAATTAACTTATTTCTATTCTACGCTATTATCATTAGATCCGGTGTCGTTATTATCTATATTAGTTTTAACGAGAACGACTATAAAGAATCTCTCGAAGAAAATAAGAATATAGCGAAAGACGTAGAAGAAGTGCTCGTAGCTAGTTCCCGAAACCTCGATATTCTAGATTACTCCGATATTATCGCTTTTATACTTCGAAAGAATTAGTTTAGAAACTCTCGAACACCCTTAATTCCTTTAAGTAGTAGCTAAATTAATAAGTAAACTAGCTACGCTCTTAGTAGAGCGCCTTCTTCTCGAAACTTAATTCAATAGTTAAATAGATCTCGTCCTTTAATACTTAGTTCGTAATCTTTCCGATCTACAAGTAATCTCTATATACGAGAGGACCGATCTTTTTAATTAGCTTTAATATTACGCGAGTAACCTCTATAGCGTCGACTAAGTTCGTACCTCGAATACTAATTAGCTAGGAGAACTATATTCGACGTAATAATAGCTAGCCGTCGATAATATCTTCTTTATTTATTTAATCGTAATAGTCTAGAATTATTATTATAGCTCTATATCGAATTCTCTATTATAATATTTCTTTATCTTAAAACTTATTCGTATTCTATGTCTTCTTACTTTCTCTCTTCTTTATTCTATATATCTTTCTTCGTCGATGAGTATATTTTTTCGACGGCTTATTTAGAAGAATTTCTTCTAGGTCTTAGAGAGATAGTCTTCTTTCTCTTCGAGTTCCGCGTTAGACTTTATACGCTATAATATTATAATATCTCGTTCTACTAATTAAGTATCTTTTCTTCGAAAATATCTCTACTATAGTATTTTATTCGCGATTAATTAATTTACTTCTTTAAGAAACCGTTTATCTTAAATCTTTCTTAATATTTCAGTCTTAAACTCTTTCGTAGAAAAGATTTTCTAAATAATTAGCGAACTCTATCTCTATAAGTAGTCTCACCGTCTTTTAGAGTTAAACCGATGTCTACGCGAATTTTAGTCGTTAATCTCGAATTTCTATTTAGTGGTATTCTCTATTCTTTAGTATTAACTTTAATAATTCTTAATATAGTATCTTATTAAGATATAGTCGTAAAGAGCTCGAATCTTCGATAAATAGATTATCTTCCCGCGGTCGCTAACTATAATAGAGTACTTTAGGATTTAGCGTATATATATAATAACGTATAGAGACTTATTCAGTAGATCGGGAATTAAGAACGTATTTTTAGTTAATACCGATAAGATAACACTACTAACATTACCTAGAGGGGCAGCGGCTAGGGCTATAAATACCTAGCATAGCGGAAGTATCGACGAATAGGATAGAACTAATAAAAAACACTTAGAAATTAGATAGACGGCGCTAAAAACCATGGAATTTATAATACTTGTTAAAGATCCTACTGGGGCCTAACTGGGTTAGGGTTCCTAGTAACAATCTGAATAGTATGAACTGGTTGGG